>NC_041385.1:740601966-740640082 GCF_002162155.2 Triticum dicoccoides | reverse complement strand
TTCTGTCCCCCATGTTCGGACGCCGTGGCTCCTCGTCATCGTCGCTGTGTAGCCCCTTGTCCTTGTTTTCGGCGTTTATTTTGCCGGCCTGTTTAAATACCCAACAATCTCTATTGGTGTGGTTGGCTGGCTTGTCCGGGGTGCCATGAATTTGGAACGAGCGCTCCAGTATACGGTCTAGACTGGACGGTCCCTGATTGTTGCGTTTGAATGGCTTCTTCCGCTGACCGGCTTTGGATCCGCTGAATCCGGCATTGACCGCCGTGTCTTTGGTGTTGTCGCCGTTGTTCCGTTGCTTGTGTCTATTGCGCCATAGCTTGCCATTGTTCTCACGAACGTCTGACATGCCAGAATGTGGCGTGGTGATGCTGCGCGCCAACCAACTATCCTCGCCCATGCAAAAGCGAGTCATTAGTGTCGTGAGAGCTGCCATAGACTTGGGTTTCTCTTGGCCGAGGTGTCGGGCGAGCCACTCGTCACGGATATTATGCTTGAAGGCCGCCAGGGCTTCGGCGTCCGGACAGTCAACTATTTGGTTCTTTTTAGTTAGGAACTGAGTCCAGAATTTCCTGGCTGATTCTCTGGGCTGTTGAGTAATGTGGCTCAAGTCATCAGCGTCCGGAGGTCGCACATATGTGTCTTGGAAGTTGTCAAGAAATTCGTCTTCCAGGTTTTCCCAACTGCCAATGGAATTTGCGGGCAGGCTGTTAAGCCAGTGTCTGGCGTGTCCTTTGAGCTTAAGGGGAAGATACTTGATGGCATGTAGATCATCTCCGCGGGCCATGTGAATGTGGAGAAGGAAATCTTCGATCCATACCGCGAGGTCTGTTGTGCCATCGTATGATTCGATGTTTACGGTTTTGAACCCTTCTGGGAATTCATGATCCATCACTTCATCGGTGAAGCAGAGGGGGTGTGCGGCGCCTCTGTGCCGGGCTATGTCACAACGCAGTCCGGCTGCGTCTGACTGGTTATATTCGGCCCGGCCGGATTTGCTGGTAGCGTATCCGGTATGACGGTCATCGTCATGTGTTGCGGTACGCCCCTGTGATCCGTAGATAGATCTTGGTTGTCCTGCGGCGTTATCCAGTTTATCGCGTAGGTCCTGAGTATTGCCCCGGGCCGTGGTAAACCGGCACGGGGGTGGGGGCTGGTATTCGGGCTGATATGCCAATTTATCCCGACCTCGAGGCAGCCGGTCAGCCGTGTGGCGGTCGAGTCCATATTCCTCGGCTGCCAGGACTTCTGTCCATCTATCTGTGAGCAGATCTTGATCAGCTTGGAGCTGCTGCTGCTTCTTCTTCAGGCTTGTCACAATGGCAATAAGCCGGCGCTTGAAGCGCTCCTGCTTTGCGGGGTCTTCGGGTACGCCGAACTCGTCGTCGCCGAGGCTAATCTCGTCTTCGGAGAGGGGCATATAGTTGTCCTCCTCCGGATACCCGCCCGTCGCCTGTTCATCTGGGCTGTCATGCCCATCTCCCTGTTCTGCATGCTCGAAGGCGGGCTGTTTGGGGTTGTATTCATCGTCGGCACCGTCCGGATAGTCTTCGTCTCCGGTGTCGGTATTGCCTTGGCGGGGCTTGGAGCGGCGCGGGCGACGCCCATGCTTTGCTTTCTTCTAGGAGGGGTTATCCTCCGTTGCCTCATCGCCATTGGCTTCTTTCGGAGTGTCCACCATGTATATATCGTATGAAGAGGTGGTTGTCCACCGTCCTGTGAGCGGTGGCTCTTGTACGTCTCCTGCATTGTCGTCCATACCGTCGATGTCTTCGAAGTCGAAGTCGAGCACATCGGTTAAATCATCGATCGTGGCGACAAAGTGGGTGGTGGGTGGGCAGTGAGTTCCTTCGTCGCCCGCTTCCCACTCAAGCGGGACATAGTTTGGCCCAGAGCCTCCTGACAAAGAGAGAGACTTTAATGAGTTCAGCATGTCGCCGAAAGGCGAGTGCTGAAAGATGTCGGCAACAGTAAACTCCATTACCAGAGCCCAACCTGGCTCGGCTGGCTCGAGAGTGTGCGGTCATGAGCCAACAACCGGATATGAGTCCGGGGGCCTAGGGTCACAGGCCTCCACAGAGATGTGACCTGTGTTCGGCTCCACCGCCGATGAGCGTGCGGCCTGCGGGGCGGGGTACATCCCTCCGTCCTCAGGCAATGCGACCTGTTCCGGATTTAGATCCGGGGCTATTGCAGGGATGATGTTCCGAGCATTGTCCGACAGCAGGTCTAGGCCGTGCGCGTCATGACTATCCGGTGCTCCTGGCACAGGGCCGAATCCGTCAAAGGTCAAGTCTCCGCAAATATCCGCCGTGTAGTTCAAGTTTCCGAACATGATATGGCGGCCAGGGGCGTAGCTGTTGATCTGCTCGAGATGACCAAGCGAATTAGCCCGCAGTGCGAAGCCGCCGAACACAAAGATCTGTCCGGGGAGAAAAGTCTCACCCTGGACTGTGTTGTTGACGATTGAAGACGCCATCAAGCCTTGAAGCGACGACACAGAGGAACTCTCAATGAAAGCACCAATGTCAGTGTCAAAACCGGCGGATCTCGGGTAGGGGGTCCCAATATGTGCGTCTTAGGCTGATGGTAACAGGAAGCGAGGGACACAATGTTTACCCAGGTTCGGGCCCTCTCGATGGAGGTAAAACCCTATTTCCTGCTTGATTAATATTGAAGATATGTGTAGTACAAGAGTATATCTACCACGAGATCGTAGAGGCTAAACCCTAAGAGCTAGCCTATGATGGTATGATTGTAATTGTGATCGGCCTTCTAAGGACCATCCTCTCCGGTTTATATAGACATCGGAGAGCTAGGGTTTACATGGAGTCGGTTACAAGGAAGGAAACATAATATCCGAATCGCCAGGCTTGTCTTCCACGCAAAGGAGAGTCCCATCCGGACACGAGCCGAAGTCTTGAGTCTTGTATCTTGACGCTTCTACAGTCCGGACGATGAATATAGTCCGGCTATCCGGATACCCCCTTATCCAGGACTCCCTCACCCTCCACTCCCACGATGTCCCTTTTTCCTGAAAGAACTATGTCGCGCTTTGGCTCATCGTATGATGTATTCGCTTCCTTATCTTTTCTCTTTCTCGGTTTGGTTGACATGTCCTTCACATACATAACCTGTGCCACATCATTGGCTAGGACGAACGGTTCGTCTGTGTACCCAAGATTGTTCAGATCCACTGTTGTCATTCCGTACTATGGGTTTACCTGTATCCCGCCTCCTGACAGATTGACCCATTTGCACTTAAACAAAGGGACCTTAAAATCATGTCAGTAGTCAAGTTCCCATATGTCCACTATGTAACGATAATATGTGTCCTTTCCCCTCTCGTTTGCTGCAACAAAGTGGACACCGCTGTTTTGGTTGGTGCTCTTTTGATCTTGGGCGATCGTGTAAAATGTATTCCCATTTATTTTGTATCCTTTGTAAGTCAATACAGTCAAAGATGGTCCCCTGGACAACGAGTACAACTCATCACAAACAGTGTTGTAACCTCTGAGACGTGTTTCCAACCAACTGCTGAAAGTCTTGATGTGTTCACATGTAATCCATTCGTCGCACTGCTCCGGGTGTTTGGAGCGCAAATTGTTCTTGTGTTCATAGGCATACGGGGTCACCAAGGTAGAGTTCTGTAGAACTGTGTAGTGTGCTTGAGACCAAGAATATCCGTCCCTGCATATTATTGAGTCCCCTCCAAGCGTGCCTTTTCCAGTTAGTATCCCCTCATACCACGATTTAAGGAGACCTATCTTCTTAATGCCAAGAATGAAGTCAACACAAAACCCAATGACATCCTCTATTTGATGGCCCATGGATATGCTTCCTTCTGGCCTAGCGCGATTAGAGACTTATTTCTTTAGGACTCCCATGAACCTCTCAAAGGGGTACATATTGTGTAGAAGTACGGGGCTCAGAATGACAATCTCGTCAACTAGATGAACTAGGACATGCATCATGATATTGAAGAAGGATGGTGGGAACACCAGCTCGAAACTGACAAGACATTGCAACACATCACTCCTTAGCCTTGGTATGATTTATGGATCGATCACCTTCTGAGAGATTGCATTGAGTCATGCACATAGCTTCACAATGGCTAATCGGACGTTTTCCAGTAGAAGCCCCCTCAATGCAACCGGAAGGAGTTGCGTCCTAATCACGTGGCAGTCATGAGACTTTAGGTTCTGGTACTTTTTTCTCTGGCATATTTATTATTCCCTTTATATTCGACGAGAAGCCAGTCGGGACCTTCATACTAAGCAGGTATTCAAAGAAGATTTCCTTCTCTTCTTTGGTAAGAGCGCAGCTGGCAGGACCTTCATACTGCTTTGGAGGTATGCCGTCTTTTTCGTGCAAACGTTGCAGGTCCTCCCGTGCCTCAGCTGTATCTTTTGTCTTCCCATACACGCCCAAGAAGCCTAGCAGGTTCACACAAAGGTTCTTCGTCACGTGCATCACGTCGATCGAAGAGCAGACCTCTAGGTCTTTCCAGTAGGGTAGGTCCCAAAATATAGATTTCTTCTCCAACATGGGTGCGTGTCCATCAGCGTCACTCGGAATAGCTAGTCCACCGGGACCCTTTCCAAAGATTACGTGTAAATCATTGACCATAGCAAGTACGTGATCACCGGTATGCATGGTGGGCTTCTTCCGATGATCTGCCTCGCCTTTGAAATGCTTTCCTTTCTTTCGACATTGATGGTTGGTCGGAAGAAATCGACGATGTCCCAGGTACACATTCTTCCTGCATTTGTCCAGGTATATACTTTCGGAGTGAGCTAAACAGTGCATGCATGCGTGGTATCCCTTGTTTGTCGGTCCTGAAAGGTTACCGAGAGTGGGCCAATCGTTGATGCTTACAAACAGCAACACGTGTAGGTTAAATTCCTCCTGTCTGTGCTCATCCCACGCATGTACACCGTTTCCATTCCACAGCTGTAAAAGTTCTTCAACTAATGGCCTTAGGTACACATCAATGTCGTTGCCGGGTTGCTTAGGGCCTTGGATGAGAACTGGCATCATAATGAACTTCCGCTTCATGCACATCCAAGGAGGAAGGTTATACATACATAGAGTCACAGGCCAGGTGTTGTGATTGCTGCTCTGCTCCCCGAAAGGATTAATGCCATCTGCGCTTAAACCAAACCATGCGTTCCTTGGGTCACGTGCAAACTCAGCCCATTACTCTCTCTTTATTTTTCTCCACCGTGACCCATCAACGGGTGCTCTCAACTTCCCATCTTTCTTAGGGTCCTCACTGTGCCATCACATCAACTTGGCATGCTCTTTGTTTCTGAATAGTCGTTTCAACCGTGGTATTATAGGAGCATACCACATCACCTTCGCAGGAACCCTCTTCCTATGGGGCTCGCCGTCAACATCACCAGGGTCATCTCGTCTGATCTTATACCGCAATGCATCACATACCGAGCATGCGCTCAAATCCTTGTACGCACCATGGTAGAGGATGCAGTCATTAGGGCATGCATGTATCTTCTGCACCTCCAATCCTAGAGGGCATACGACCGTGTTTGTTGCGTACGTACTGTCAGGCAATTCGTTATCCTTTGGAAGCTTCTTCTTCAATATTTCTAGTAGATTCTCAAATCCTTTGTCAGGCACAGCATTCTTTGCCTTCCACTGCAGCAATTCCAGTACGGTACCCATCTTTGTGTTGCCATCTTCGCAGTTCGGGTACAACTCTTTTTTGTGATCCTCTAACATGCGATCGAACTTCAGCTTCTCCTTTTGACTTTCGCATTGCGTCGTTGCATCAACAATGACCCGGCGGAGATCATCATCATTGGGCACATCGTCTGGTTCCTCTTGATCTTCAGCAGCTTCTCCCATTGCAGCATCATCGGGCACATCGTTTGGTTCCTCTTGATATTCAGCAGCTCCCGTCGTTGCAGCATCACCGTATTCAGGGGGTACATAGTTGTCATCGTCCACTTCTTCTTTGCCGTCTTCCATCATAACCCCTATTTCTCCGTGCCTCGTCCAAACATTATAGTGTGGCATGAAACCCTTGTAAAGCAGGTGGGTGTCAAGGATTTTCTGGTCAGAGTAAGACTTCGCATTCCCACATTTAGGGCAAGGACAACACATAAAACCATTCTTCTTGTTTGCCTCAGCCACTTCGAGAAAATTATGCACGCCCTTAATGTACTCGGAGATGTGTCTGTCACCATACATCCAATGTCGATTCATCTGCGTGCATTATATATAATTATGTGTGTCAAAAGTAAGAAAATCATACAAGTATCTCTCTAAAGTAAGAAAATCAAGACAAGCATCTATCTAAAGTAAGAAAATCAAAAAGAAGATAAGAACAAGAGGCTCACCATGGTGGTGCCGGCGACGAGATCTGCGCGGGCGATCAACGGTGGTTAAAACGGGGACAGGGCGTGACGGACCGCTAAATCTAGACAAATTTCAGGGAAAATGGAGCTCTGAGGTCGACCTTCGAGAGGAGAAAGCTTAACTACTGTGGCTCGGGCATTTCATCAAACACCTCTTGTGCATAGGAGGTGAGCTAGAGCACCCAAATGCGCTCCCCTCGCCGGCCAGAAAAAACAGAGCACTATGGAGTGCTCTGCCGCGGTGATGGGTATATATAGGCAAATTATTTGTCCCGGTTCGTGGCAGGAACCGGGACTAAATTCCCCCTTCTATACCAGTTCAAGGCATGAACCGGTACCAATGGCTGTGGGCCAGGAGCGCGGCCCATTAGTCCCGGTTCGTGCCTAGAACCGGGACAAATGGATCCAGACGAACCGGGACCAATGCCCACGAGGCCCAGGCCGGCCCCCTGGGCTCATGAACCGTGACTAATGCCCCCCATGGGTTCTGGTTCGTGAAGAACCGGGACTAATGCCCCCCATGGGTTCCTGTTCGTGAAGAACCGCGACTCATGGGTTGGCCAGGCCCGAACCAAAGCCCTGTTTTCTACTAGTGGAGTCCCATGATATGAAGACAACTATTGTGGCGATTATGTGTTTGTGTTTTTGGCTCAGCAATCCATATCTCTATATGAAGCTCACTTCCTATAGATATGGTCAGTGGTGAAGCAACCTCCTAGCAACATGGGCTGCTGCTTGTGCTAGTTCAAAAAATTGTTGATGCAATGAATATGGAGATTGTCAATATGGCAATTCTGCTACTACTAGGGCATTTCCAACACTAACCCTTAAAACCCCCGCATCTGTCTAAGCTAAAGGATCCGAACGCATTTTTTCATACAATACGGTACTCCCTTCGGTCCATGGACCGGTCGGGACGTCCATTTTCTTGCAAACCGCAAGCAAACCAGGGGGCTTTGTGGGCATCTAGGCCGCTGCCACGCATGCGTCAGACTCCCTGAATCCACCGATAACTCTCCCTCGCGTCTATCCCCTTTCCTGCGTAAAGCCTTTGCTGCACATTCATGTCCTCATGCGTTGCTCCGGAGCGCCAATGTCATATTCATGTCGGCCCAGAAGTAGACTCGACCTCTCGCTGGAGTTGGCATTGAAGTGGTGCGATGCCAGTCTTCGCGCCTGTTCCATTGCCGAAGAAGCGCGACCGGACGGGATTGGACGGCTATGCACCGCATTCGTACAAGCTCTTATATGTTCACGTACTTGCATTGAACTGGTTTGGAGTCCGAGAAACCTACTCCGGTGCTCGCATTGACACACCATGTCACATGTCCTGGCCGGTGCCCACTATTTAAATGCTTCCTCCTGCCCATCACGACCAGCACCACTGCACCACCGCAACACGTCCACGGAGCAGAAGTAGGAGTTGGCCAGCTTTGCGGCGGGCTG
The DNA here is from genome assembly GCF_002162155.2 of Triticum dicoccoides. Taxonomy (NCBI): domain Eukaryota; kingdom Viridiplantae; phylum Streptophyta; class Magnoliopsida; order Poales; family Poaceae; genus Triticum; species Triticum dicoccoides. The sequence goes on along the minus strand of NC_041385.1, from coordinate 740,632,259 downwards.
ACAAACCCCTCTTGTGTGAGGGACCGAGGCTGGCTTGCAGGCTAGCTCGCCGAAGGTCAATGATGAGAACAAAATGATGTTGCAGGTGTCTGACAATGAACCGATGCCCCCACCCATGTAAGAGCAGTCGGCGCAGCATGTGTCGGCGTTCCTCAATGATCACTGTCTCACGAAGGGGTGAATAGTCGGCGAGCAGGCAAACAATGCTGCCATCGCGGGCATGGTGGCGGAGGATCCGTGCTTCCTAGATGAGGAGTATGTGTTGTATGAGTCCATGTGAAGTGCCCACGACATTCGCCATGAGAGATGGTGGTTGCTTGTCTTACGGGCGAAGAGAGACGCCTTGTTCGCAGAGATCGACACAGAGGAGGCCGAGGAGAAGGCATAGGCCACCGCGGTTCATGCCCCACCGCCATGACTAGGAAGTCGACACATCCACGCTGAACGCCATCGATGAGGAGGACTTTAGCGAGGAAAAGTAGCACATGGGAAGCTTCCGTGGCTTGGTCCGAGGAAAGCCACTACTATCCTTCACCTCCCGCAGCTTCACTTCCCGGGGCTCACGGCCAAACAGTGAGCTTGCCAGATATAGGGAAGACATGTAGTGGGAAACGTGTCACTGCGGTCGGCGATCGTTTTGATGAGGTTAAAAAACCTAGTCCGCTATAATTTAGTTGAAATATGTCACAAATGTAATGATTTTGGTCCGGTTTAGATGAAAATCATCTAGATTGCTTAAAAGTCGCCTAGTTTGTTCAAATCCTGTTTTGAAATGTATGCCGGCATGGCGGCATAGCTGAAATGATGACCCACATATCACTGTCTGCGGACGCGTCCATAGAGAAATACCGTGTTGTTTTAAGGATTTTCATTGAGATGCCCTAACTCTATGGCGGCCGTAATCACGACATGTGTCCGAGGAAAAGGTAGTGGGAGTGGAGGAAGAATGCAATATGAGTGGAATCGCACACGCTTTAGTGCGAAACTGAGCTTTCCTCCCCACTCGGCCCGTCTCGTCCGACCAATTATAGGCATTCCAAATGCATCGTGGTACATCCGTAGCACAAGCTGGCAGGAGCAAGAGAGAGGCAGACGAGGAGTGTTTTCCTTTCCTTTCCCCCACTTTGGCCTGGACCAAGTTGCACCGCTAGTTTATTAGAGCAACTCTAGCAGACCCCGCATCCCGCCACGGCCCGTAAAAAAATTTGGGGGGCGTGGCAAATTCCTGACCCCAACCCGGGAAAATGCGGGTTTCCCCCTCGCAGCTATGGTGCCCTGCATCACATAGAAGCAGTTGGCAGGAGGGACATTTCATCCCGCGCTCTTTTCCCCTCCTTCCATCGCCGCCCGCCCTTGCTTCTGCCCGCCCGCTGCCAGCGATTCCGGCCATATCTGCGGGCGGAATCGCGCCCCGGGGCCGCCCCAGACCCTCCCGCGCTGAGCCGCTTCACCGCCCCTCCGGATCCAGCGAGAAGAGCCACCCCCCATCGTCGCTGCTGCCGGGGATCGACCACCGTTGAGCGCACCCCCTCGTCGCCGCCCGGGATCACCCGCCACCGGTTAGTCCATTTTTTTATTTTTGCGAGCTGTGTAGTAGATTGACGCGCCAGTATGCGTGTAGATGGATTTGACCCCGTGTGAGAAGTTCTTGCTATCCGATTCATCCGATTCGGATGACTCGGATGTTGAAGCCATGCTTGCAAACTTTCGGCAGCAAACATTAGTCATGGCGCTTGCCGTGAAGGTGCATGAAGACGAGCACCGGAAGAGGAGGCGAGGATCGACTGTTGGGCGTTTATGCATTCCTCAGAATCGCCATCTTGGGAATGAGATGTTGATGCAAGACTATTTCACGGAGAATCCTACATATCCTCCACACCTCTTCTGGAGGAGGTACCGAATACGTCGATCCCACTTTGTGAAACTTGTTCAAGTGTGTGAGGCAAATTGCTGGTATTTTACTCAAAGAAGGAATGCCGCGGTCTTAAAGAGATTTAGTGCATATCAAAAAATCTCCACAGCTATGCGGGTGATTGCATATGGCGTTCCGGCTGACTATGCCGATGAGTATCTTCGCATTGGTGAAGATAGCACAATTGAGTCTGTGCATAGATTTGCAAAAGTGATCATCCGTGTCTTCGGTCCTAAGTATCTTCGGGCACCCAATAAAAATGACACAAAGAAATTGATGGTATCTAATGAGAGGAGAGGTTGGCCTGGCATGCTAAGTAGCATTGATTGTATGCATTGGAATTGGAAAAATTGCCCCAAGGCTTGGCAAGGAATGTATTGTGGCAAGTCTCGTGATGCAACAATTGTGCTAGAGGCCGTAGCATCTGAGGATTTGTGGATTTGGCATTGCTTTTTTGGTATGCCGGGCACTCTAAATGATATTAATGTGTTGCAATGGTCTCATTTGTTTGCTAGGCTTGCTAGTGGTGATGCTCCTGCTTGCAACTACACTATCAATGGGCATGAATACACAAAAGGGTACTATCTTGCAGATGGTATATACCCTCCTTGGTGCACATTTGTCAAGAGCATCAAAGAACCAAAAACAAAAAAACAATGTGAATTTGCAAGGGTGCAAGAGGCAGCCCGAAAAGACATTGAAAGAGCATTTGGTGTTTTGCAATCTAGGTTTTCCATTGTCTGTGGTCCTGCTCGTTTTTGGGATAAGAAAACCTTGAAGAACATCATGACACGTTGTGTTATCCTGCACAATATGATTCTTGAAGATGAGAGTGGATTAAACTTAGAATTATTTTACGACAATGTGGGTAGCTGTGTCAAACCAGCTAGAGACCCAAACTGCATTAGAGCTTTTCTTCAGACATACAAGGAGATTGAAAATGCAGACACCCACTTTCAACTTCAGGAAGATCTCATTGAGCTTCATTGGCAAAGGGCTGGATAGTGACTTATTTTTGTATTCATTTGTATTTGTATTCATGACAAGTTTTGTATTGCACTATTTAAGTTGGCTAAAGTTATTTGAATAATTATATGTAATGCGGATGATTATTGTATTATGTTTGATTCGAATAATTCAGTTTGTTTTCGATTGTTGAATTATGTTGTATTTGATATTTGTGGGCTGATGATACGCGGGATGCAGCAGCGCAAAGAGCCGACCCCGCAAAGCCGCCCCGTATACTTTTTTACGGATCCGTTTGGGGGTCTGCATCTGTGCTAGCCCGCAAAAGCTGTTTTGCGCGAACTACAAATGCGTTTTGCGGGCCGGGATGATGCGAGGTCTGCTAGAATTGCTCTTAGTTCGCCTTCACATTTCTCATTGATTCATCAACTTGATAGCGAGACATATACATATGCCCTTCTGAACCTATCGTTCTCTATGCATTTGTGGTAAGGGATAGATGCAATAGATAGATGGATGGATAGATACCATTTTTCTCCCTTTCTTTTTGGGAAGGAATCAACATCTATTGCGTTCTTTTCTTGAGGGAATAATTGTCCTCTCTCCAAAGATCCATGTGTCAAATGTTTGCACACCGACTGCTTGCGCTCGCGGATGCAATCATGCAAATGCAGCGCCGATTACTAAACAATAATACTATTATACTAGTGAGGGAGTCCTGGATAAGGGGGTATCCGGACAGCCAGACTATATTCATCGTCCGGATTATAGAAGTGTCAAGATACAAGACTCAAGACTTCAGCTCGTGTCTGGATGGGACTCTCCTTTGCGTGGAAGACAAGCTTGGTGATCCGGATATTATGTTTCCTTCCTTGTAACCGACTCCATGTAAACCCTAGCTCTCCGGTGTCTATATAAACCGGAGAGCATGGTCCTTAGAAGGCCGATCACAATTACAATCATACCATCATAGGATAGCTCTTAGGGTTTAGCCTCTACGATCTCGTGGTAGATCTACTCTTGTATTCTACATATCTTCAATATTAATCAAGCAGGAAGTAGGGTTTTACCTCCATCGAGAGGGCCCAAACCTGGGTAAACTTTGTGTCCCTCGCTTCCTGTCACCATCAGCCTAAGACGCACAGATCGGGACCCCCTACCCGAGATCAGCTGGTTTTGACACCGACATTGGTGCTTTCATTGAGAGTTCATTTGTGTCGCCACTGCAAGGGCTCGATGGCTCGTCTTATTGTCAAGGACGACATCACTTCTGGGGGAGCGCTGGCTATAGGCCAGACTCTCCGGCTTGGCAGCTTCATTATGACCACCCCATCGGCTGTCGCGCCAACAATGGCCTCTCGGGTCATCACGCATAACCTTCGCATTGATTCGGAGCTTGCCGAATAGATGGATCCGATGGAGATCTCCTGTCTTAACGAGCTCTTGGATCGCATCGCCACTTTGGGAGTCGCTACGGACTACGACCGGATTGGGCTTAAACCCGACCAGAGGGACATTAAATCCCCGTCGGCCACCCATGAGATAGCGGTCGTGGAAGAATCGCATGTGGGTTGCCCCTCAACTTTGAGGACGAATTATGTTCGAATCACTGGATTCAGTGAGCCGAACATCCACCCAAAGGAATACATGACCCAGGTCCCGGACTTAGAATCGGACGCCAGGCCCAAGGGATTAGGTAATACTCCAGATCCCGAACTGTAAGGCTCGGTACTTCCCGTGCCCCCGGGCGTCAGATCGGATCAAAATCCGGATTCAGCCAACGACGCCCGCTCGGACTTAATCCGTCTCTCCCATGTCCGGTAGGAGCCCCAGGAGACGGTACATCGTTACTGGGCCAGATTTCTCCTTGCCCTTAATAAGGTCAAGGACTGCCATAAGGAGGATGTAGTCTCTCTTTTCTGCAGAAACTGCACGAACAAAGGACTCCTTAATGCTATAAGTCGCCGTGACATAGTGCAATTTACAGACTTAGCAACCATAGTACAAAAGTACTAAGCGATGGAAAGTGCCTGAAAACCCAAACATAACTTTGGGATAGTACGGCCCTCACCGGAACCTTTGTCCAAACTAAACGGCCAAACTCTCGTAAGTCGCCCAACTCAATTCCCAAGAAACCAAAACCCGCCCCAGGGCATGGAACCGTATTGGAAGAATGGCTCAACGGGCCGTGTAAGCTTCACAGCACGTTGGATGCAACACCGACCCATAACCTTAGAGCGTGTTGGATACTCCGGCAGGTAGCTAAGAGTGGTGAGGATCTCCTCGAGAGCCATAAAGCAGAACCACATCCCGCCAAGGAACACAATACGGTGCTGACAGTCTTCGAGACCTTCGCCTCAAACAACAGGCGCAAGCGAGCGCATCGAAGCTCTGCTGAAATTTGCCATGTGGCAAAAGTAAATCCGTGGAACGACACAACTATAACTTTCAATGCCAGTGACGAAGCCCAATTCCAGTCCGTCCGGGCACCGGCCACTCTGGTCCTCAACCCAATAGTGGATGGCTTTCGGCTCACTAAAGTACTCATGGACGGCGGAAGCGGATTAAACCTAATCTATGAAGAAACACTCAAGAAGATGGAGATTGACAAAAGCCGCATTGAACAAAGTGGCACGACCTTCAGGGGAATTATCCCTAGTCGGGAGGCACGGTATGCGGGAAAAATCACACTCGATGTGGTATTCGGCTCCCCAGAGAAATACAGGTCCAAAGAAATCACCTTCCAAGTGGCTCCTTTCAACAGCGGATACCACGCCCTTCTAGGGCGGGACGCGTTTGCGAGCTTTCAAGCCATACCCCATTACGGGTACATGAAGCTTAAAATGCCCGGACCCAATGGAATCATCACTCTAGCTAGTGATCCGGACGTTGCACTCCGCACCGAAAACAAAACCGCAGCGCTGGCCTTGGAAGCATTATCTGAAGCCCTAGCGGCAGAAGAATTAACCACGTTACGCGCCATTGTGGACAAGGACGGCGTGATACTCGACAAGCGACCCAAGTCCACCTCATTCAAACCCGCAGATGAGATAGTCAAATTCCAAGTCCACCCAACGGACCCCATGAAGACAGCTTCCATCGGGGCACAGTTGAACCCCGCTATGGACGCTGCACTGCGCGACTTCTTACGCGAGAATTGGGATATCTTCGCCTGGCACCCATCGGACATGCCGGGCATCCCACGTGGATTGGACGAACACAGCCTTAACATACTGAAGGGATACAAACCCGTTAAACAGACCCTAAGGCAATTTTCGGATCCCAAACGACAAGCCATGGGGGAGGAGCTAGCCAAGCTACTTGAGGCCGGATTCATTAGAGATATCAAACATCCGGGTTGGCTGGCGAACCTAGTAAAGGTACCAAAGAAGGACAAATCATGGCGCCTGTGCGTCGACTTCAAAGACCTTAACAAGGCTTGCCCCAAGGATCCCTTTCCCCTCCCTCGCATCGATCAAATCATCGATGCCACAGCTGGACACGACTCGCTGTGCTTCCTCGACGCATACTCTGGATACCATCAAATAAAGATGGCAGAGTTCGACCAAGCTGCAACAGCTTTCATAACGCCATATGGCCCTTTCTGCTTCAACACTATGCCTTTCGGGCTTAAGAATGCCGGAGCAACCTATCGACGCATGATTCAAACATGCCTGGAAAAGCAAATCGGCAAAACAGTGGAGGCGTACATGGACAACATACCCGTAAAAACAAGACACGTCGAAACCCTAATTGATGACTTGAGGCTCACGTTCGACAACTTACGAACATACGACATCAAGTCGAATTCGGAGAAATGCGTTTTTGGCGTCCCCTCTGGAAACTGTTGGGCTTCATCGTCTCCAATAGAGGAATTGAAGCTAACCCGGCCAAAATCCGAGCTTTGTCATAGTTGGCTATACCAACAGACCTCAAACACATCCAGAAACTAGCTGGATGTGTGACTGCTTTGAGCCGCTTTATCTCCAGGTTAGGATAAAAGGCATTTCCTCTTTATCGCCTCCTTTGGCGCACCGAACACTTCGTGTGGACGGATGCAGCCGCAACCGGACTAGATGAAATAAAGACCTTATTGGCTAGTAATCCAGTCCTAACAGCGCCAACTATCGGCGAACCTATGCTGCTGTACATAGCTGCAACACATCAAGTTGTAAGCGCCGTACTCGTCGTCAAATGAGAGGTTAACGGATACAAATTCCCGCTACAGAAGCCGGTTTATTACATATCCACGGTCCTCACCCCATGCAAATTCCGATACCCACACTATCAAAAAATAGCATACGCGGTCTTCATGTCATCCCGGAAGCTACGACACTACTTTCAAGAGTGTTCAATTACGATGGCCTCCGAAGTACCGCTAAAGGACATAATAAATAAGCGCGATGCCACGGGCTGGATTGCTAAATGGGCCATCGAGCTCCTTCCGTTTGACATAACATACAAGCCCCGGCGGGCTATCAAGTCGCAAGTATTAGCTGACTTTGTCGCCGAATGGAATAAAGTCGAACTCCCTAAAGAGTACGGCGCGTACTCTAACTGGATCATGCACTTCGATGGCTCTAAAATGCTGGCCGGATTGGGAGCAGGCGTCGTCCTGACCTCTCCCACCGGATACACGGTCCAATATGTCCTTCAAATATTATACAAAGACTCCAACAACGCAGCCGAATACGAGGCTCTGTTGCACGGTCTTCGGATGGCAGTCTCTATGGGCATTCAGCGCCTAGAAGTGTGCGGAGACTCAAACCTTGCAATATCACAAATAAATGGAGACTTCGATGCCAAGGATCCGAAAATGGCAGCATATCGCAATGCCGTCCTTAAAATGTCAGCTCGGTTCGAGGGGCTCGAATTCCACCATGTGGCTCGAGAAAACAATCAAGCGGCAGACGTCCTTGCCCTCATCGGCGCTAAACGTGACCCTGTCCCACCAAACATATTCCTGGAAAGACTGTTCAAGCCATCCGTGGTATGGGAAGGGGAGTCCGGCAATACCAGCACGGATCCGAATACATCCCTAGATTCCGAACTATCAGACATAGTTGGAGGTTCTACCACCGAAATAACATCGTCAGCCCACGAAATAATGGATGTCATCGCCCCGTGGACTGAGCCTTTCTTGGCCTACCTAAATAGGCAGGAGCTCCCTGAAGACCAAAACGAAGCACGCTGCATTGTTCGGCGTTCTAAAGCTTACAAAGTCCATGAAGGAGGGCTCTATAAGAAAAGTGCTACCGGAGTGCTCCAAAGGTGCATCTCCGAAGAGGAAGGGCGGCAGCTCTTGGCTGAAATCCATGTTGGACTGGGCGGGCACCACGCTGCGGCTCGAGCACTAGTCAGCAAGGCCTTCCGTACAAGTTTCTATTGGCCGACGGCCCGAGCAGACGGACAGGACCTTGTCCAACACTGCGTCGGTTGCCAGCTCTTTGCCAATCAGAGTCACATGCCCCCTACCGATCTCCAAACAATCCCCATAACTTGGCCCTTTGCGGTCTGGGGGTTGGATATGGTCGTACCCCTTAAAGGGGGAAGCCATAAGAAAAAATACTTATTGTTCATGGTTGACAAGTTCACCAAATGGATAGAAGCCAAACCAGTGAAAACGGCCGAATCCGGACCAGTCATAGACTTTATATCCGGGGTCGTACACCGATACGGTGTCCCCCACAGCATCATCACCGATAATGTCTCAAATTTTACAGCCGATGAAGTGAAAGCTTGGTGCGGCAAATGGGCATTAATCTCGACTATGCTTCCGTCTTCCACCCTTAGACAAATGGTCAGGTCGAAAGGGCAAATGGTCTCATCATGAGCGGCATCAAGCCCAGACTAGTGCGTTCCTTGACAGAGTCGGATACTCATTGGGTCGAGGAGCTCGACTCCGTACTCTAGGGGCTGCGGACCACACCGAATCGCACCACCGGATACACACCATTTTTATGGTGTACGACGCGGAAGCAGTACTACCATTCGACATAATACATGATTCGCCACGCATACGCATGTACGAAGAGAAGGAGGCCGAGTTAGATCGGCAGGATAATTTGGATGCCCTGGAGGAGGAGCGCGATGTCGCTAAGGCCCGTTCCGCATTCTATCAGCAACAGGCCAAAACTTATAATATTGGGGAACTCGTTCTACACTTACCAGAGAAGAAGAAGGACAAGCTCAAACCCAAGTGGGAAGGCCCCTTCATCATCTACAAAGTTCTCACCGGAGGAGCATACCTCTTACGTAATGCGTCCAATAACAGGCTCGAGCCGAACCCATGGAACGCGGCCAGACTCCGGAGATTCTACGCCTAGCGCCGAACTCAGTGTTCGTCTCTTTACCCCTCCTTTTTCAATTATGATCCCCCTTTTTTCCCTTTCTCGATCCCTTCCCTTTCACACACAGTATTTAATACAGTGCAGATTCCCAGATTATTCTGGCTGCACTATGTGTGTAAACTTTACCTGGGGGCTTCCTATACGGTAGCTTAATATAAATTACTTTCAGGGCTCTTTGCCCGTCGCACATGCGTTTCTTTTTCCATGTGTGCCTTTTCTTCACCATTATATGCATTGATATGACTTAAGACGTGGCCAAGCTGGGTTGCCTGGCTCCTGTGTTTATTGCCTATGTTCCCGTTAATTCGTCTAGGGCATAAGGGGAGCACCTCTGCGATTGTTACTGCCAGTTGAGCCGGATGTGTACCTCAGACTGGGTGAAGCCGAAAGCTAGTTTCCTTAAGAGAATATTCGTTCGGTGAACAAAGACATCTTTTGTTCACCGACCGAAGTTTTGTATCCTGCACTTTGGTTCGCAGTCCGGACATGTGCCTTGACACATGCTTACCCAGGGAAAGGAACCCTTAACGAAACTATTCTCCCTGGAACATGTTTCTTGCTAACCATGCAATATAACATAACTAGTTGGGTACTTGTCTGTTCAAGCACTTATGACCCCTACCCCTGGTCTCCACACATACTCCGGTTTTATATAACCGAGCGAGTATTCGGACACACCCCGGACTTTAGGATCCGGGGGCTGAAGCGAAAAGGTCCGCCACGACAAATGATTTTAATCTGGCTAGGGGCTACTTATGCCCATCGAATTACACAGTCATTTGGACTGATTATATTCATCCTCTATACCATCCAACAAGCTATCTAACTTACAATCCTGTTGAGAATACTTTGAAGCAAATGCCACCTGGTCATATACCAGACTCACGGGAATTTCTTGCCCATCTGGCCCGACCGGTCCAACTTTGGCCATTTGGTTCGGGTCCAGCTTCGTGTAGCACGTCTTCACCATCGCCCATGCTTCTCTTGCACCTTGCTGGCAGGCTGATATCTTCCACAAACGGAAGCGCTGCCGTGCTCCCTGAAGCATGTACACAAGCCCCCCCATGCCATTTGCAGGGAGCTTGATGGCCACAGAGACCGCGCAATGCCCTGCATCACCTGCCGAGCTCGCTCGTGCAGTTGTGAGAGGTCCTGCAGTAAATCACCTGCAGAAGCAGGCATCTCCTCCTTAGGGCGACCCGTCAGCATTCCTGCAAACATAACTTTTTCAATATGCTTCCTCATTGAACCATACTACAGTTCATTTAGGCACTTACGATAAATGCCACGGCGAAGCCTTTTGTTCTCCTTCACGGAGTCCGCCAGCTGAGCACGGACGTCTTTCAATTCCACGTCCAGCCGAACATTGGCATCTTGGACCATATTCTTATCATGCTTCACTTGTGTTAGAATGCGCTCACCGGCCTTTAGTTGCCTCTGGAGATGCGACTCGTCATCCCCGCCGCCCTCCGGATTTACTCTGGGGTTGTCTACAGAACTTTCTGTTAAATTTGTCATACTAGCCAGTTGCCAACTAGTGCATTTTCATATAATTCAGATAAATATTACCACATGAGGCCTTTTGGGATTCCTCTAGCTTGGCAACTGTGGCCCTCAGTCGAGTCTTGCACTCCTCTAGCTCCCGAGGCAATTTCTCATTCTTATCTACAAGAACCTGCGCATGAATTGATACATAAAACTGTTGTTTCAACCGTTTCAAGTTTCAGGGGCTACTGCTATATATATGCTTATCAAGCTTTCTTACCTGTATATCTTTGGTATACTGGACTGTTGCCCGAGCAAGTCCGCTTTGAGCAGCTCGGATGTATGCGTCTCCCGTATTGAAGGCATCAAATGCCTCTTCGGAAAAGATGTTGTTGCGAAGCACGGCCCATCGACACTGATGATACATGGCACTCTCTACCTCCGAATTGGTGGCGGAGAGCATACCTGTGTCCTCTATCGGAGGACTATGCAGCGTCGGCCCTACGTCCGCCTCCTCTCTCGAAGTTGGTCTTGGAGCCCGACTGGTGGAGGCATGGTTGGCAGGATCTCCGGATACAGTACGGATACTCCTCTTCCTGCCAAGATGTACAAAGGGCACTGTTATACTTCAAACGACAACAAAATAACATGACAGGTTGTTTTCTTACCTCTGTAGAGGCGTGTCGGTTCTAATCGCCTTCCTCTTGAGCCTACCCAATCCGGACGGCTGTGGCTGACGGGTCCCTAGGGGCTCGGCCCTGCGCTCCGAACATCGCTTCTGCAAAAGCATGACATATCAGGGATAAGGTGTGACATCAGGAAGGAATTCTCTTTGGAGGATCGAGTTCTCAGCTTGGCTTACACGCGACGAAGCTAACAGTCTGGGATAATCGGCGGTGATAGCCACTGGGGCGCCATCACGGCTCGCCCGATAAAATATCCCGTTGACAAGCTCCACGGCTGCATCTGGGTCTTCTTCGAGTCCTGGATCCAGGGCCCTTTCGGGGTCCTCTGGCTGTGGAGAAGGGCTGGTGATTCCTTCCACGTCCCTCCTCAGTTCCTGCTTGGAAATATCGACACAGGCAACTTTAGCAAAGAACGCCACAATAAGTGAAGCGATAAAATAAATGACGACTTACCCTGTTTGGGGGATTGTACATGGAGAATCTGTCCCGTGGTTTTATATGGAGGAATTCTTCCTCTTCTCCTTTGTACAGGTCACATAGTATCCTTGCCAGAGCGGTGGGGGAGTCCGGACCCTTACGGCCGTAGCGGGTGGCATCGTCTGTCCCGTTGTAGTGCCACATGGGATTGCTCCGATATTGAAGCGGTTGCACTCCCCGCATTATGCATATTGCCATCACCTCGACTATCGTTAGTCCGGATTTGGCCAGTAACTTTATCCTGCTAATTAGGAAATGTACTTCCCTGGAATCCTCTTCTTGGGGGCCTCAGGGGCGCCAGCTTAGACGTGCCCCCGGCGGGGAGTTACTGAACTTGGGGAGTCCTGTCCGGACTGGATCCGGAAGGGGAGCATCGTTAATATAAAACCACTCTGAAGCCCAGTTATCTGGTGCCTTCTTGGGAGTACCGGACAAGTATCCGGTCTCAGCAATACACCATACTTCGGCCCCGCCCACTTGACATAGGGATTCTCCCTGGTTGCGGGGGACAAGTCAGAACAGCTTCTTCCATAATCCAAAATGAGCCTCACAGCCTAGAAATAGCTCACAAAGGGCGACGTACCCTGCTATATGTAGTATGGAGGCTGGGCTAAAGTTGTGCAACTAGAGGCCGTAGAACTCCAGAAGCCCATGAAGGAATGGATGAATAGGAAACCCGACGCCCCTTAACAGATGCGGAATTAAGCATATTCGCTCCTCTGGAGACGGATTGGGGGATCTCTCCGCTTGTTCTCCGCCGTTATAGGTGGCCACTCCGGCTCGAACAGGGACCATGAATGCCGGCGGGAGGAGCCCTTGGGTTTGTAACTTTATCAAACGGCTATGAGAAACTGAACACTCTCCCCAGTCTCCCAGCTTGGGGCAAGGGGAGCGAGCAGAAGAGCTGCGACGACCGGCCATGCTGGAATGGTTTTTACTGGGCGCTCTGTTGGATGCTTGCTCGAGGAGGGAGAGTGAGGTTTGGATCTGGGAATCCCCGTCTCTTCAAATAGAGGGCTAGCCCGAAGGACCGAGGGTGGCAAATGCAAAGATGCCTCGACTCCTCACATTCACTCGACACATGGATGTGGTCATTATTGATACACTGAAGCCGAGGAGTACAACATTGATGAAGATGCTGGACAGTGTTCATCATGATGGGAATCTTGGAGTATTTGGAAGGAGGAACCCGCCTTGCAATGCCGAAGACAAGACTGCGCGCCGAACTCATCATCAGTGAAGCCTGGTTCAGGGGCTACTGAGGGAGTCCTGGATAAGGGGGTATCCGGACAGCCGGACTATATTCATCGTCCGGATTATAGAAGCGTCAAGATACAAGACTCAAGACTTCGGCTCGTGTCCGGATGGGACTCTCCTTTGTGTGGAAGACAAGCTTGGCGATCCGGATATTATGTTTCCTTCCTTGTAACCGACTCCATGTAAACCCTAGCTCTCCAGTGTCTATATAAACCGGAGAGCATGGTCCTTAGAAGGCCGATCACAATTACAATCATACCATCATAGGCTAGCTCTTAGGGTTTAGCCTCTATGATCTTGTGGTAGATCTACTCTTGTATTCTATATATCTTCAATATTAATCAAGTAGGAAGTAGGGTTTTACCTCCATCGAGAGGGCCCGAACCTGGGTAAATAGTGTGTCCCTCGCTTCCTGTTACCATCAGCCTAAGACGCACAAATCGGGACCCCCTACCCGAGATCCGCCGGTTTTGACACTGACATTGGTGCTTTCATTGAGAGTTACTCTGTGTCGTTTGACAGGACACATGAGAGGAGACGCTAGAGAGATATATGCTAATTATTTTTAGGAAGCGGCGAGTGTTGATGAGGATACAGACCTTGGGTAGGGTCATAGGCCTGACCTATACGTCCTACCCAAGGTCACTACCCTAGAAGATAAGAAGTCCAAGAGACAGCAAGAGACCCCCAGTCAAAGATGTCGAGTGCAATCCACTCGACAGTCATGTCACTCGGGATTCCTCCTCTCTACCGTCACTCAACCATCTACAGAATCACTCGACCTACCGAAGACCAGGAGTCACTTAGCATGGCAACGGACAGGCGTTCACTCCGTAGTCTTTAAGGTCATTAACAGCACTTAAGGCCGGCGTTACTAGTAACGCCCCAATTTATGTACATTAAGTCCCATGTAATGGAGGGCAATGGAGGTCCTCGTGCACTCTATATAAGCCACCCCCCTTGAGGGAGTCCTGGATTAGGGGGTGTCCGGATAGCCGGACTACCATCATCAGCCGAACTATCATCGGCCGAAGTATCATCATCGACCGGACTCCAAGACTATGAAGATACAAGATTGAAGACTTCGCCCCGTGTCTGGATGGGACTTTCCTTGGCGTGGAAGGCAAGCTTGGCGATACGGATATGTAGATCTCCTACCATTGTAACCGACTCTATGTAACCCTAGCCCTCTCCGGTGTCTATATAAACAGGATGGCTCTAGTCCGTAGGACACAACAACAACAACAACAACAACAACCAATACAATCATACCATAGGCTAGCTTCTAGGGTTTAGCCTCCTTGATCTCGTGGTAGATCCACTCTTGTAAACATCCACAATATCAATATCAATCAAGCAGGACGTAGGGTTTTACCTCCATCAAGAGGGCCCGAACCTGGGTAAAACATCGTGTCCCCTGCCTCCTGTTACCATCCGCCTAGACGCACAGTTCGGGACCCCCTACCCGAGATCCGCCGGTTTTGACACCGACATTGGTGCTTTCATTGAGAGTTCCTCTGTGTCGTCACCGATAGGCTTGATGGCCTCTTCAATCGACAACGACGTAGTCCTGGGTGAGGCTTTTCTCCCCGGACAGATCTTCGTATTCGGCGGCTTCGCACTGCGGGCCAACTCACTTGGCCATCTAGAGCAGATCGAAAGCTACGCCCCTGGCCGTCAGGTCAGGTTTGGAAGCCTAAACTTCACGGCCGATATCCGCGGGGACTTGATCTTCGATGGATCTGAGCCACAGCCGCGCGTGCCGCGCTGTCATGATGTGCATGACCTAACTCTGCCGCCGGACAGCACCTTGGAGGCCGCACACGAATCCGCTCCGACCCATAGTCCAGAGCCGATCGCTCAGATCGACGACGGATGGCTGGACACCGCCTCGGGAGCTGCAACTTCTACGGCGATGGAGCCAAATACTTACCTTGTCCCGCATAAAGCTCATGACTCCGAGGTGCCGGACTCTCTGCCGGACTCCGAACCTCCTGCGCCCCTGCCAGTCGAATCCGATTGGGCGCCGATCATGGAATTCACCGCTGCGGACATCTTTCAGCACTCACCCTTCGGTGATATCTTAAATTCGCTGAAGCATCTCTCGCTATCCGGAGAGCCCTGGCCGAACTATGGCCAGGATGGTTGGGATGCGGACGACGAAGAAATTCAGGGCCCACCCACCACCCACTTCGTAGCCACCATCGACGATCTAACCGACGTACTCGACTACGACTCCGAAGACATCGACGGTATGGACGACGATGCCGGAGACTATCAAGAACCAGTGCCTACAGGACACTGGAAGACCACCTCGTCATACGACATATATATGGTGGACACCCCAAAAGATGGGGACGGCGAAGAAGCAACGGAGGCCGATTCCTTAAAGAAACGGCCCAAGCGCCGACATCAGCGGCGCCGCTCTAAATCCCGCCACAGCAAGAATGGAGATTCTGGCACAGGAGATAATAACACCCCGAAAAGTGCCGAAGACAACCCCCTCCAGCACGATCCAGCGCAGGAGGAGGCAGAAGCAAGCCCTCACGAGAGGGCGGCAGGCGAAGAGGTCGAGGATGATAATTACTTACCTCCCTCCGGAGACGAGGCAAGCCTCGACGACGACGAATTCGTTGTGCCTGAGGATCCCGTCGAACAAGAGTGTTTCAGACGCAGGCTAATGGCCACGGCACACAGCCTAAAGAAAAAGCAGCAACAGCTTCAAGCTGATCAAGACCTACTGGCCGACAGATGGACCGAGGTCCTCGCGGACGAAGAGTATGAACTGAAACGCCCCTCCAAAAGCTACCCAAAACGCAAGTTGCTCCCCCGACTAGAGGAGGAAGCATACAAACCTGCATCACCAACGCACAATATGGCAGACCGACCACCTCGTGGCCGGGACAGAGCGGCATGCAAGCCCTCCACCAAAACCGTACCCCGGCATCGCTCAAAAATCATGAAGCCACGGGGGAATGCGCCAGACTTGCGGGATATATTGGAGGACAAGGCAAGACAATCCAGATCTATCTATGGATCACGTGGGCGCCCCAAGACCCACGACGAATACCGTCGCGCCGGATAAAACTACTCCGACCGGGCCAAACACAGCAGACGACGTTCTCTCGAGCTACGTTGCGATATTGCTCAATACAGAGGCGCCGCACACCCACTATGCTTCACTGACGAAGTAATGGATCATCAAATTCCCGAAGGGTTTAAACCCGTTAATATCAAATCCTACGATGGCACAACAGACCCCGCGGTTTGGATTGAGGATTATATCCTCCATATACATATGGTCCGTGGCGACGATCTTCACGCCATCAAATATCTCCCGCTCAAGCTTAAAGGACCAGCTCGGCATTGGCTTAACAGCCTGCTCGCAGAGTCAATTGGATGCTGGGAAGACCTGGAAGCCGCATTCCTCGACAACTTCCAGGGCATGTATGTGCGACCACCGGACGCAGATGACCTAAGCCACATAATCCAGCAGCCAGATGAATCGGCCAGGCAATTCTGGACACGGTTCTTAACAAAGAAAAATAAAATCATCGACTGTCCGGATGCAGAGGCCCTCGCGGCCTTCAAACATAACATTCGTGACGAGTGGCTGGCCCGGCACCTAGGAGAGGAAAAGCCGAAATCCATGGCAGCCCTCACATCACTCATGACCCGCTTCTGTGCGGGAGAGGATAGCTGGCTAGCTCGCAACAACAACCTCAGCAAAAACGCTGGCAGTCCGGATATCAAGGACCGCAATGGCAGGTTGTGTCGAAACAAAAACAAACGCCGCATTAACGCCGACAGCAATGAGGATATGGCAGTCAACGCAGGATTCCGAGGCTCCAAGCCCGGTCAACGGAAGAAGCCATTCAAAAGAACCACTCCAGGCCCGTCCAATTTGGACCGAATACTCGACCGCTCCTGTCAAATACATGGAACCCCCGAAAAGCCAGCTAACCACACCAACAGAGATTGTTGGGTATTCAAGCAGGCAGGCAAATTAATCGCCGAAAACAATGACAAGGGGCTACACAGCGATGACGAGGAAGAGACCCGGCCGCCGAACAACAGAGGACAAAAGGGATTCCCCCCTCAAGTTCGGACGGTAAACATGATATACGCAACGCATATTCCCAAGAGGGAGCGGAAGCATGCACTAAGGGACGTATACGCGATGGAGCCAGTCGCCCCAAAATTCAACCCATGGTCCTCTTGCCCGATCACTTTCGATCGAAGAGACCATCCGACCAGTATCCGCCATGGCGGATTCGCCGCATTGGTTTTAGACCCAATCGTCGATGGATTTCACCTCACGAGAGTCCTGATGGACGGCGGCAGTAGCCTGAACCTGCTTTAGCAGGATACAGTGCGCAAGATGGGCATAGACCCTTCAAGGATTAAACCTACAAAGACAACCTTCAAAGGCGTCATACCAGGTGTCGAGGCCAGTTGTACAGGCTCAGTCACACTAGAAGTGGTCTTCTGATCCCCGAATAATTTTCGAAGTGAGGAGTTAATCTTCGACATAGTCCCGTTCCGCAGTGGCTATCACGCTCTGCTCGGACGAACTGCGTTCGCAAAATTCAACACGGTGCCGCATTATGCATACCTTAAGCTCAAGATGCCAGGCCCTCGTGGAGTCATCACGGTCAATGGAAACACGGAATGCTCCCTCCATACGGAGGAACATACAGCGGCTCTCGCGGTAGAAGTACAGAGCAGCCTTTTAAGGCAATTTCAGAGTCCGGCCGTTAAACGACCGGACACGGCCAAACGCGCCCGGAGCAACATCAACCAAGACCACCTGGCACGTTCCGAGCACGCGTAGCAATGCGGCCTCAACCCCAGCCCTCGCACAATTGTAAGACAAACTCTCCGCGTACATAATTACGCCCTGGAGATAACATGGGCATAGGGGGAGAGGCACAAGCACAACAGACCCAGAGTGCGGTTCGACCACACCAGGGGCTCCCAAGTGTGGCTCTTTTTATCTTTTATTTCTCTCTTTTTTATACAGAACTCTGTCCGGCGGCGAACCTGCCGAACTCATGATGCAACAGCCAGGGAGGGACAAAGGCCGCGACGAACACTCAGGTGGTCTCCATTACGAGCATTAAATTTGTTAAATACACCATTCCGCGGCCTACCCCTGGAGGGAGACGCCTTTAATTCGTCCAATCCCTTGCTTTCCGCACTATTTGTATCATTCCACACTCATAGCAGATCTTCTCGAATAAAATGCAGCACTTTTTGCCCATAATTGCATTACCTTATACATATATGTTCATTTACGACATGTTGCATCCGTACATTTTGGTACGGCCAAATACACCAGGGGCTTATATTCCCCGCATTCCGGTGTGATAAAATCCGCACACTTTCACAAGTGCGGCACCCTGAACTTATAGCATTATATGAATCGGCTCCGAATCATGTCTTGGGTCAATAGTTGGGTTTGCCCGGCTCCCATGTTTGGCACCTTATGTTCCCGTTCTATCGGCTAAGGTAGCACTCGGAGAACCACTGCGATTTGGCCCCGGTTGAGTCGGGTTAACGCCTCAGTGGAGAAAGCTAAAACTGACGGTCATGATAAGGCGAGAGACTGGTCGCTGTTCGAGAGGTCCTTTCGGGTCCTTAAAGACCTACGCCGCTTCGAGCGAAGTTCCGGATATGTCCGACGAAGGCGTGGATAGCGCCCCTAATTCGGTCTTCTGAATACTAGGGGCTTCGCCGAAATTTAAAATTATAGAATTCTATGGCTAAGTGAGAGTGTTCAAGCACTATAAGTCCGGTTGCCTTGTTCGTTGTGTTGAGAGCCTCCCTAGATGGACCCAAAAATGGGAACAAGAGTGCTCAAGTTTATCCCGAACACCCCAGCACTCGTGGCATGGGGGCTGAAGCCGACGACTTGCCATCTCTTAGATTTAATAAACGGCCGCACAGAAGGTAATATTTTAAATTAACAAGCGTTGCTTAGCGCATATGAACAAAGTTTTCAGCGCACAAGATAACACATTGCGAATTTACTCAATAATTACATCCCTGGGGCACTCATCCGCAATCTTGCGGGCACCCTTCAAGACAGTCTTATAGTACATCTCGGGCGTACGATATTCCTTGCCCGTTGGTGGCGCGTCAGTGATTAGCTTCTCCGCATCCAGCTTGCCCCAATGCACCTTTGTGCGGGCAAGGGCCCGACGAGCACCTTCAATACAGGCGGAGCGCTTGATAATCTCCACCCAGGGGCACGCATCCACCAACCGCCGCACGAGACCGAAGTAGCTCCCAGGCATGGCCTCTCCAGGCCACAGCCGGACTATGAGGCCCTTCATGGCTTGCTCGGCCACCTTATGGAGCTCGACCAGCTGCTTCAGCTGGTCGCTAGGGGGCACCGGATGGCCGGCCTCAGCATACTGAGACCAGAAGACCTTCTCCGTTGAGCTCCCCTCCTCGGCTCGGTAGAATGCGGCGGCATCAGACACGCTGCGAGGCAGATCTGCAAACGCCCCTGGAGAGCTCCGAATTCGGGTAAGTAACACGTAATTTACATTCACATGCTTGCTTTGCATGAAAACTGCCTTACCCGCCGCTATCTTCCTCACCAACTCAATCTTCTGAAGGGACTTATGGGCATCGGCCTTGGCAGTCTTGGCACTTTCGAGAGTCGAGGCAAGCTCGGACTCTCGAGTCTTTGAGTCACGCTCCAAACTCTCATGCTTTTCCATGACAGCCTGGAGCTCTTGCTGAACCACCGCCACCCGCGCCTCCTGCTTTTCTCGCTCTGCCCGTTCCGCGGCCGCATTGCGTTCGGCAGCAGACACGGCCTCCTTCAGGGTCACCACCTCATTTGTGGACCCTGCAGTACCCATGTTATCCTTGTTATTTTTTGTTGCAACCTAAATCCTTTTCTGTAAGGTACAAGTTCAAAGTGGTGTTACTCACCCTCTTTATCCTGGAGCTGCTTCTTGGCGCGGCCGAGCTCTTGCTCGGACCGCTCGAGCTCCTACTTCAAAGCACCAACCTCCACAGTCAGTGCGGCAGAGGTCAGCAGCGCAGCCTGCAACCCATATTGACATAATTTTTTAGCAACCCTGCGTATATCTTCTTTTTTTTCAGATCCTCAGTTCGGCTTTTCTTTCCGAACACCGAACCGAGCATCAGCGGCTACTGTCTATGCGGTATTACATTGCATATTTTTAACTTCTTACCTCAAAGCCTGATAGAAGGCTACTGCAGGCTTCAGTCAGCCCGCTCTTGGCGAGCTGCACCTTCTAAATCACCGCACTCATAATAGTGCGGTGTTCTTCCTCGATGGAAGCGCTCTGCAGCGCCTCCAACAAATTGCCCGGCGCCTTCGGTTGGACGGAAGCCGCCGGCGTCATGGTCTTGCCCTTCGTGCGAAGGGGCCGCCGGCCGGACTCCGGAACCACTACGGGTTCTGATATGGAGTCCGGCGCAAAGTCCGGGAGGACGCCTTGTGGCGCCTCCGGAGCCTTCCCCTGATGGGTCCCTTCTTGGGATCCCACCTCGGCGTCCTCGGTGTCGCGAGGGGTGGAGGCGGTCGGGATGGAGTCTACATCCAATGGAGCCAACGACCCGCTCGTTGAAGCGGGGAGATCATCATTGGCCGGACTACAGGCAGCATGCGGCATCAGAACGACACTATGTGACACAGAAAAAGAAATTATAAATCACTCAGGAATCCGGATACTTACGATCTCGCCGGAGGCCTGGCCCTTGAAGGCCATTCTTCCTCGCCAACGTTGATGTTGGCGGAGCTGTCCGAGGGAATAGTCCTTCCCCTCTTGGACCCTTCGGCCTCCCCTGTTGGGGAAGCCTTCCTCTTCCTCTCTCCCTCCTCTGGGAGAGAGTCCTCTTTCTCCTCCTCGTTTTCGGGGGAGGAGTCCGCCCCGGAGTCGTCGGACATCTGAAAATGGGAACTCTTTCGAGCACCCATGGCCTCCTTCTTGGCCTTCTTCTCCGGCACCACGTGCGGTGCCGGAACCAGCAGCCTCACTAGACGGGCGTCTACTGGGTTTTCTGGCATAGGAGCCGGGCAGATAATCTGCTCCGCCTTCCTCACCCAATCCTGTCAAAGGAAAAGGGGAAATTAAAACCCGCATAGAGTCAAACTATGAAAAGCAAGTGTCCCGTCAAGGGGTAGAATCACTTACCTCGTCGGCTTGGCGCTGCAAGCGAAATCCGCGATCTTCAGTCGCGGATGCGGGGGCTTCAGCGCCCTTAAACAGCACCCTCCAGGCGCCTTCGTACGTCGTGTCGAAGAGCCCGCTCAGCGCCTGGTGCTGTTCCGGATTGAACTCCCACAGATTGAATGCCCGCTCTTGGCATGGGAGAATCCGGCGGACGAGCATGACTTGGACCATGTTAACCAGCCTGAGCTTCTTCACCAGCTTCTGGATACAGGCTTGGAGTCCCGTCAGCTCCTCCGAACTACCCACAGCAAGCCCTTCTCTTTCCAGGAGGTGAGCTGCATGGGGATACCAGATCTGAACTCGGGGGCCGCCGCCCACTTAGGGTCGCGCGGCTCGGTGATATAGAACCACCCCAATTGCCACCCCTTGACGGATTCCACGAAGGCCCCTTCGAACCAAAGGACATTGGGCATCTTGCCCAACATGGCGCCTCCGCACTCCGCTTGAGTGCCCTTCACTACCTTTGGCTTGACATTGAAGGTCTTGAGCCACAAGCCGAAGTGGGGCTGGATGCAGAGGAAGGCCTCGCACACGACGATAAACGCCGAGATGTTGAGGATGAAGTTCGGCGCCAGATCATGGAAATCCAGGCTGTAGTAGAACATGAGCCCCCGGACAAAGGGGTGAAGTGGAAAACCCAGTCTGCGGAGGAAGTGGGGAAGAAAAACGACCCTCTCATGGGGCCTAGGGGTGGGGATGAGCTGCCCCTCGTCGGGCAACCGGTGCGCGATGTCACCGGACAGGTAGCCGGCGCTGCGCAGTCTTTCGATGTGCTCCTCCGTAACGGAGGAGGTCATCCACTTGCCTCCCGCTCCAGACATGACTGGGGGAGGTTGAGGCGGGATGTGTGGGCTTGGGCGCTGGAGCTCGAGTGCGCGGAGATGGATAAGCAAAGGAGGAAGAAGGCGTAGGTGAAAAGGTGAATCCTTATCCCTTATATGGGTGGGCGAAGTCTACGCATCCCCCACCGGCCTGGTAAAACTCGCTTATCCCCCAAGCATCACCATCAATGGCACGGTTGGGTTACCCACGTCCGTATTGATGAGAATCCCGGATTAAGGGGGGAACACGATCTCTGCTTCGACAAGACGTGCCAAGGAAACCGCTTCGCTAAATGCGCTGAGGTGGTAGAGTAAAAAATGATTCAAGTAATGGCTTGGTAGTGGCGTGACGTCACGCCGACAAAAACGTCAGTAGATTGAACTTGTGTATATATTATTCTCTCTACGGTGAAATGTGGAATTTATTTTGCAGAGCCGGACACTATCCTGGTGTTCACAATCTTCTATCATTTGGAGGAGGAACCCGCCTTGCAATGCCAAGCAATATACGCGCCGGACTTATCGTCATTGAAGCCTGGTTCAGGGGTTACTGAGGGAGTCCTGGATTAGGGGGTGTCCGAATAGCTGGACTACCATCATCAGCCGAACTATCATCGGCCGGACTATCATCATCGACCGGACTCCAAGACTATGAAGATACAAGATTGAAGACTCCGCCCCGTGTCCGGATGGGACTTTCCTTGGCATGGAAGCCAAGCTTGGCGATACGGATATGTAGATCTCCTACCATTGTAACCGACTCTATGTAACCCTAGCCCTCTCCGGTGTCTATATAAACCGGATGGCTCTAGTTCGTAGGACACAACAACAACAACAACAACAACCATTACAATCATACCATAGGCTAGCTTCTAGGGTTTAGCCTCCTTGATCTCGTGGTAGATCCACTCTTGTAAACATCCACAATATCAATATCAATCAAGCAGGACTTAGGGTTTTACCTCCATCAAGAGGGCCCGAACCTGGGTAAAACATTGTGTCCCCTGCCTCCTGTTACCATCCGCCTAGACGCACAGTTCGGGACCCCCTACCCGAGATCCGTCGGTTTTGACACCGACACCCCTCCTCTGGCACAAGGGTTCGCAGCCCCTGTAATACAACACACATAATCCAACCGACCGCCTCCGGGCACTGAGGCGCAGGGCTGTTACTTCCACTGAGAAGGGCCTAAACTCGTAAACCTTGCGTGTACACCTTCACCCTAGCTGAGATCTTGCCTCTCCATACCTACCCCCCTTTCTACTGTCAGTCTTTGGACCACGACAGTTGGCACCCACCGTGGGGCAGGTGTCTTAAGCGACTTGTTGGTGAAGTTGCAAGTTTTACCGATCATCATCATAGTTTCCGGCGGCGGATTGGCTGAGGGCCGCGAGATCCGTCTCGGCGCGCTCGTTTTTGTCGCCGACGACTCCGCGTGGCTTCAAGAAGATCCCCTGGACCTTGGGGTGCTCCCCGTCCGAGGGGCGACGCACTTCCGCGTGCGTTCGTGGTGTCCTTCTCCGGCAACCGTCGACTCGGTATCAGTCGGCTCCGATGGTGTTTTCCCTCCCTGTTGTTTGCCGCCGCAAGCGATCCGGTCGATCGCGGCTTAAGCGGTGGGTGAAGCACGTGGTGGCTCGACGTTTGGCCACCCATCAAGTCGCGGCAATCGAGCCCGACGAAACTCTCCACGGCCTGTTCGATCTGTCGATTGGCTCCGTGGAGACCGCATCCGAATGCGATAGCAGCGACCCTGCGGCTGAAGTCTTGATGGTCGATGGGCCTCACAGTCCACCTGGTTTCCGCCATGAGGACGGCGGAGAGGGGGGAGGCGATCTGTCGCACGTCCACAAGGAGTACCGACCCGAACCACTCTCTTCACAGAAGAGGGAAGAACGTCATCGCCGCAACATGGATGCACTCCACACGCCCATCGTTGGAGAAACCCCGAGGCTCGAGCCTTGGAAGAGGTGCGCCTAGATAATTTGGCGGAGCTCACTCGACTGGATAACCTTCAGCGTGCTCTCAACGAGCGTGCTCGGGAGCGGGTCCCTGAGTCCAGTCGACGACAGCTTTTCCCGCCTCCACCTAAGGTATACCGTACTCCGATTCAGAACCTCATAGCTGCAGCCCGAATAGCAGAGTCGATCCAGCCTTCCCAGTCGGAAGCTGGCAGAGGGCTGATGCAGATCCAGGCTTTGCTCCGGGCAGCAGGAGAGCAGAACACAGCAGTGTCTCAGTTGCGGAATAGGATTCACAGCAGATCCGTAGTGGCGGATACAGTTTAGTCAGCCCACAGCCCAAGGTCATCCCTGCGGCGTGAGGGTCGTGGACAGTATGATCATCCACTCGACCATGACAATCATCTTCGAGGACCCACACCTCCTCCGAGGAGTGCATCATATGTGCCTCGATGGAATGATGACAGACGCCGTCACAGTGGCGAGCGTAGAGCCTCAGTCGACCCAAGAGAGCCAGGCTTCGACGCGAGATCCATCCTCGTTCAAGGCATGGTCGACCGGAACAGAGTGCATAGAGAAGACCCTGGCAGAGAGCGTCCAAGTGGCGGCAGAGTGCATGTTTCAGGTCCAAAGTGTTTCAGCAGAGCCATCAGGGCGGCAGTGATTCCTCCCAACTTCAGATTGGCGACCGGAGTTAGTAAGTTCACTAGACTCCAAGCCTGAAATTTGACTTGAGGATTACCGAGTGGCTGTGCAGATTGGCGGTGGAACGATGAAGTAGCAATGAAACATCTGCCGCTGATGTTGGAAGGGTCGGCCCGAGCATGGTTGACTCAGTTAGCTCTAGGCAGTATATACAGTTGGGAAGAGCTGGCTCGAGTGTTCGTCAGAACTTTCGAAGGTACTTGCCAATGACCAGCGGAATTGACCGAGTTGCAGCATTGTGTGTGGAAGCCGAGTGAGACTTTGAGAGATTTCATTCAAGGGTGGACCACTTTGCATCACATCGTTGAAAATGTATCGGAGCATCAAGCAGTGTGCGCCTTCAAGGAAGGCGTCAAATACCGAGAGTTGGTCCTAAAGTTCGGTCGGACTGGTGATATGACTCTGACTCGGATGATGGAAATAGCCACCCGGCACGCTAACAAGGAAGAAGAGGATCGACTCCATAGCGGAAAGAGTAAGCCAGTCAGCCAAGAGACCGGTGGAGGTAATTCCAATATGAAACAGAAGTGTAAGGCCGAGCCTGTGGCGCTCGGCGAGATTGCTGTAGTGTCTCAAGGAAAGTGTAAGGGAATACCTAAAGGGCCCTGGCCCCTAAGAAAGTAAAGGATCAAGCAGGCAATGATGTGTTGGATTTTCCATGTCACATCCACACGAAGAAGGATGAAGAGGGTAATCTGATCTACCCTAAGCATACCACTCGACAATGTCGACTCCTGATCCAGCAGTTCCGAGAAAAACGGCCCAATGAGAAGGAAAAAGAGTCGGACAAAGATGAGGAGGAAGAGGAAGACGATGGTTATCCCAAAGTCAATTCCACCCTCATGATTTTTGCTGATGTAGAGAGCAAGAGTCGGTTGAAAGTTATCAATAGAGAAGTGAATATGGTCGCTCCGGCGACGACGACCACATACCTGAAATGGTCTCAGACAGCCATCACATTTGACCATTCGGACCATCCCGCTCGTGTAGCCACCCCCGGGAGGCAAGCATTGGTGGTCGACCCCGTGGTTGGAGGCACTAGACTGACTAAAGTGCTGATGGACGGTGGCAGCGGTCTGAACATCCTTTATGCTGAAACCTTGAAGGGGATGGGCATTCCGATGTCCAAACTTAGCGAGAGCAATATGAGTTTCCATGGTGTTATCCCTGGAAAGAAAGCAGAATCACTCAGCCAGATCGCTCTCAACGTGGTTTTCGGTGATCCCAAGCATTACCGTAAGGAAAAGTTGACGTTTGAAGTCGTGGATTTCTAGAGTGCTTATCATGTCATTCTGGGTAGGCCCACCTACACATGTTTTATGGCTCGACCATGTTACGTGTATCTCAAGTTGAAGATGCCTGGCCCCAAAGGTGTGATCACAATTACTGGCAATCGGCAAAAAGCAGAGGAATGCTTCCAGAAAGGTTCCAAAATTGCCGATGCGCAGATGGCAGCAGTTGAATTCCAAGAGTATCATAAGAATGCATATCCGAGTGATTTGCTCCGAGCCAAGAAGCCTGCTACGGATTCTGCATTTCAGTCGACTGGTGAAACGAAGTCGTTTCATATTCACCCGACCAATCCCAATGCCGCACCAACTCATATATCAACAACACTCGACAGCAAATAGGAAGAAGCGATCATCTAGTTCCTCCGTGAGAACTGGGACATCTTTGCATGGAAACCCTCTGACATGCCAGGTGTACCCAGGGGACTGGCTGAGCACCGTTTGCGTGTCGAGCCCAAGGTAAAACCCGTCAAAGAGCATCTTCGGCGGTCCGCCGTGTAGAAGAGGAAAGCGATTGGCGAGGAAGTGGCTCGGCTGCTAGCAGCAGAGTTCATCCGTCAGATCTACCACTCCGAGTGGCTTGCCAATGTAGTCATGGTCCCTAAGAAGGACGATTCACTTTGTATGTGCATTGATTTCAAGCATATCAATCGGGCCTGCCTGAAAGATCACTTCCCTCTCCCTCGCATCGATCAGATTGTTGACTCGACTGCGGGGTGTGAGCGTTTGTCTTTTTTAGATGCATATTCCGAGTATCATCAGATTCGACTGTATGGTCCCGATGAAATAAAAACAGCTTTCATCACCCCATTTGGGTGCTTTTGCTATGTCACCATGCCATTTGGTCTTAAAAATGCCAGAGCCACATTCATGAGAATGATTCAGAAGTGCATGCTCACTCAAATCAGTCGGAATGTGGAAGCATACATGGATGACATTGTGGTCAAGTCTCGCAAAGGTTCCGACCTATTGACTGACCTCGCATAAACCTTTGCCAACCTAAGAAGGTCCGACATCAAGCTTAATCCGTCAAATTGCACATTCGGAGTTCCAGGAGGAAAGTTACTCGGTTTTCTCGTTTCCGAACGAGGGATCGACGCCAATCCAGAAAAAGTTGATACCATCCTCCGAATGAAACGCCCTGTGCGAGTGCATGACGTTCAGAAGCTGACTGGTTGTTTGGCCGCCTTGAGTCAATTCATTTCTCGTCTCGGTGAAAAGGCCTTGCCTCTTTATCGACTGATGAAGAAATCTGATAAGTTCGAGTGGACTAAGGAAGCTGATGCAGCGTTTGCAGAACTCAAAACCCTGCTGTCCACCCAGCCGGTGCTCACTGCACCAATCAGCAAAGAGCCTTTACGGATTTATATTGCAGCCACTGGACAAGTTGTCGGTATAGTACTCACAGTCGAGCGAGTAGACGAAGGAAAAGCTTACAAGGTTCAACGCCCAGTTTATTATCTCTCTGAAGTTTTGACTCCATCCAAGCAACGATATCCACATTATCAAAAGCTTGTCTATGGAATATACATGACCATGAAGAAGGTTGCACATTATTTCTCTGATCACTCCATTACAGTCGTCAGCGACACACCACTATTTGAAATTCTGAATAACAGAGATGCAACTGGTCGAGTGGCAAAATGGGCGATTGAACTCCTTCCATTGGATATCAAGTTTGAGGCAAAGAGAGCTATCAAGTCCTAAGCAATCGCAGATTTCCTCGCCGAGTGGATTGAACAGCAATTGCGGACTCAAGTTCACTCGGAGCATTGGACTATGTTCTTTGATGGCTCCAAGATGCTGAATGGTTCAGGTGCTGGAGTAGTATTGGTATCCCCCTGTGGAGATAGGCTTAGCTATGTTCTCCAGATCCATTTTGATTCCTCCAATAATGAAGCTGAATATGAAGCACTTTTATATGGGTTGCGTATGGCCATTTCAATCAGCGTCCGTCGCCTTATGGTTTACGGTGACTCAGATTTGGTGGTTAATCAAGTGATGAAGGAATGGGATGTCAGGAGTCCGGCCATGACTGGTTCTTGCAATGCAGTAAGAAAGCTAGAAAAGAAGTTTGAAGGATTGGAGCTTCACCATATACCCTGACTGAAAAAATCAAACTGCAGATGAGCTGGCAAAGATAGGTTCAAAGAGAGAGGTCGTTCCCCGCAATGTGTTTTTGGAACATATTCATTCACCTTCAGTTCAAGATGATCCTTTCGCTGAAGAGTCACCACAGCCCAAAAGCTCCACAGATCCGACTGAAGTCGAAGTCCCAGCCGTGGTAGACTTGGTCATGGAGGTTTTGGTCATCACCCCCGACTGGACAGTACCGTACATTGCATACATTCTTAGGAAAGAACTTCCAGAGGATGAAGAAGAGGCTCGACAGATCGTCCGACGGTCTAAAGCCTTTACCGTGATAAGAGGTCAGTTGTTCAAAGAAAGTGTAACTGGGGTCTGCCAGAGTGCATCACACCAGAAGAAGGTCAAATGATCCTCAATGATATCTACTTGGGGACCTATGGTAACCATGCGTCCTCTCGGACCATCATGGCCAAAGCATACCGAGCCGGATTTTACTGGCCTCGCGCCAACGAGATGGCGAAAGAGATAGTGGACAAATGTGAAGGTTGTCAATTTTACTCCAACATGTCCCACAAGCCTGCATCATCCCTGAAGACTATTCCACTCGTCTGACCTTTCGCTGTCTGGGGATTGGACATGGTTGGACCTCTGAGGACCGGCAGGAGCGGGTTTACTCATGTGCTGGTAGCAGTCGACAAATTTACCAAATGGATCGAAGCCAAGCCCATCAAAAACCTTGAAGCAAGTACAGCTGTGAGTTTCATCAGGGAATTGATATTCAGATACGATGTTCCGCACAGCATCATCATGGATAATGGGTCGAACTTTGATTCTGATGAGTTTAGGGCTTTTTGTGCTTCCCAAGGCAGGAGGGTCGATTACGCTTCACTCGCCCATCCTCGGCCGAATGGACTAGCTGAAAGAGCAAATGGGTTGATTCTCAAAGGATTGAAACCCCGATTGATGCGTGACCTCAAGCATGCAGCAGGTGCTTGGGTCAATGAACTTCCATCAGTACTTTGGGGATTAAGAACAACTCCCAATCGGTCGACTGGAAGAACCCCATTCTTCTTAGTCTATGGAGCCGAAGCTGTCCTCCCGAGTGATCTGTTCCACAATGCGCCACGAGTCGAGCTCTTTTCGGAAGAAGAAGAAGAATAGGCTCGGCAAGATGCAGTCGACCTCCTGGAAGAAGAAAGGGAGATGGCCCTGATCTGTTCGACCATTTACCAACAAGACCTGCGTCGATTCCATGCCAGAAACGTAAGAGGTCGAGCCTTTCAAGAAGGAGACTTAGTTCTTCGAGTGGACTAGCAGAGACCCCATAAGCTCGCTCCCGCTTGGGAGGCCCCTTCGTCATCACCAAAGTGCTCCACGACGAAGCATATCATCTCTTCAATGTCAAGCACAATAAAGATGAGCCACGCGCCTGGAACATGGATCTGCTCCGCCCCTTTTACTCTTAAAACATTCAGACTGTTGAAATATAATAAGAAATACCTTTTAGTTTGATTATCAAAGACATGATTTTACAGTCTTCCGAATGATTGTTGTTTATTTTTTACATGTTACCTTAGCTGTGAATCTATTTCACCTAAGTTGAAGAAAATATCCTACCGAGTGGTGAGTCTGCCTCTCACTCGGGGGCTTAGCTGCAGTCCAGTACTCGACTAAGCGATAAAAAAATTCCTACTGAGTGGTGAGTATGCATCTCACTCGGGGGCTTAGCTGCAGTCCAGTACTCGGCTAAGTGATTAAAAATCCTACCGAGTGGTGAGTCTGCCTCTCACTCAGAGGCTTAGCTGCAGTCCAGTACTCGCCTAAGTGATAAAAAATCCTACCGAGTGGTGAGCCTGCATCTCACTCGGGGGCTTAGCTCCAGTCAAGTACTCGCCTAAGTGATAAAAAATCCTACCGAGTGGTGAGTCTGCCTCTCACTCGGAGGCTTAGCTGCAGTCTAGTACTCGCTTAAGTAATAAAAAATCCTACCGAGTGGTGAGTCTGCCTCTCACTCGGGGGCTTAGCTGCAGTCCAGTACTCGCCTAAGTTTAAAAAAAGGTCCTACCAAATGGTACGG
>NC_041385.1:740572287-740601483 GCF_002162155.2 Triticum dicoccoides | reverse complement strand
GGTCGGCCATGACCCCCCCCCCCTGGGGCTGCACCGTCAAGAAGAAGGATGAGATTGTGGGAACAATCTTCCCGCTCGAGGGCTTAGCTGCAGTCCAGTACTTGCCTAAGTTTGAAAAATCCTACCGAGTGGTGAGCAATCCTCCCACTCGAGGGCTTAGCTGTGGTCCATTACTCACCTAAGTTTGAAAAATCCTACTGAGTGGTGAGCAATCCTCCCACTCGGGGGCTTAGCTGCAGTCCGGTACTTGCCTAAGTTTGAAAAATCCTACCGAGTGGTGAGCAATCCTCCCACTCGAGGGCTTAGCTGCAGTCCAATACTCGCCTAAGTTTGAGAAATCCTACCGAGGGGTGAGCGATCCTCCCACTCGGGGGCTTAGCTATAGTCCAGTACTCGCCTAAGTTTTGAAATCCCTCCCGAGTGAAAACTGATCTTCTCACTTGAGGACTTAGCAAAGTGCAGGTCGGCCACGACCCCCACTCCAGAATTGCACCATCAAGAAGAAGGACGAGATTGAGCGTGTCGCCAAGTCGAGCCATTTTCAAGAACATCAAGACCATTGTTGAATGCCCTGTTGATGGGCTGCCGGTCCCGCCGAATGGTGCGGGTCGATCACGACCCCCCCCCCCCGGGGGCTGCACCGTCAAGAAGAAGGACGAGATTGTGCGCACTATCAAAGGCCCATCCAATGGCTGGTGCCTTGCTGATGACGGGAACGTCAAGACTATTGCTGAGTGCCTTACTGGTGAGCTGATCAATGCTGCTCAAGGTTCGTCCAACTGGTCGACTGCCGACTCTTCTTCAGAAGCTGCATCGATCGAACAGAAACTGATCCGAGAGAAGAACGAGTTTCACTCGAAGATAAGCGCAACATATTCAAAGATAAATCCAAAGGTTCCTAACCGCAGATTAAAAGTACTATGGCGTCAAGCCCGAAGGAGTTTTAATGATTACAAAATCACTCGGCATTCCGAGGCAAATAAAGGTGGGGCATAATATTTTTCAATCACTCGGCGGGAAGGACTGGCTGGATCGCAGAAGCTGTCAAGATCGATGTTGTCGGCAATGCGAGTGGCTGACTTGAGGAAGGTGTCCATGAAGGACTGGAAGGAGTGCTTCTTAGTATTCGCTACTTTGAGGGCCACCATCTTTCCTTCTTTAGCCTCCTTGCAGTGCACTCGAACCAATGACAAGGCGACGTCGGCACCACAGCTAGCAGCGTACTTCTTCCACTCTTGCACTCGGTCAGGGATCTGATTGAGTCGAGCCATCAGCGACTCGAGGTCTTGAGAAAGTTCCACCTGAGGCCAGAGTTCGGCGTCCACTCGGGTCATCTCCGCCTTCAGTCGAGCCAGATAAGCAACCGCACCATCCAAGCGTGATTCCAACTGCAGCAAGTCCATCGCAACATCATCTTTCACGGGACAATTGATGGGGTCGAGACCTGTCTCAACCCACCCAGTTTCAGCTTCAAAGTCCTGACAAAGTTCTGTTCCATCGCAAAAAACAATGGGTCGACAATATTATAACAAACTCAATCGACGACAATCAACCAATCGAATGACCATACCTTCAAGCTTCAGGACAAGCTTCGCGGCAAGTTGTTCCATGTAGGACTCTAGCTTGCCCTTCTTGGCTCTGAGGCCGCCGACTTCAGTGGTCAGGTTCTCCTTGTCCTTCCTCAATTGCTCGACTTCTCAATTAGCGTCCAAGATGGCGGTCTTCAACTTCGCGTTCTCCTCCTCCAATTTGCCGACTAAAGCCAGCTTCTGGTCCGCAAGCGTCATCTTCTCACGTGCTTCCTTCTGAGCAGCAGCAAGGTCCAGGTCCTTCTTCTCCAAAGCCTCCTTCATTATCTCTAAAGAAAGAACACTATTCAGACGAGCCTGAAGTTGGCGGTTTTCACTATGCACATCTGCTTGTGTGAAGTCACTCGGTTCAAAGAGACTGAAAGAAAAGCAGTGGAAAGTGCGAACTACTAAGCAGACAAGACAGTCGAATGGTTACCTCCCATGATGGCCGTCTCCTGTTGAGCAGTCTTGAGATTCTTCTTTGCAAGTTCAAGGTCAAGTTCAACACTGATATGCTTTTTCTTTAACTCGGAAAGTCGATCTCCAAGATCACAAGACCTCTTCAGTCAGCAAGAGTGATATGTCAGTCGACAGGAATAAGAGACAGTGACAGTGAAAAGTTACTCTAAGACTACTGACGAATCAAATATTCAACAGTAGTCTCAGGGCTACACCCAGTGGGTGCACTTAGCGTGCCCCCACTGGTTCAGATCAATACTCAGCAGGGTCTGCCCAGCGTGAGTTCAAAAAAAAAGAGGTGCATTCTAAGACCTCAGTCGACTGCCAGCAGTCGATCGTGGTCTCGAGGACTACACCCACTGGGTGCACTCGGCGTGCCCCTACTGATCTAGAAAGCTTACTAAGACTCAACTCGAGTTCAGTGGAGTGGAAGATTTCCTAAACTCTAAACAAAGAAACACCCCAGTGGGTGATCGGATATAAAACAACATTCGAAAGTTCAGTCGGGGTTTTGCTGACCTGAACATTGGTCTGAAGGGCAGTACTGGCATTGTAAGCCACCTGGCTAGCCTCGTGCATCACCTTCACCTGCTCCATGACAAGGTTCACCTGGCGAAGAGCTTCCCTAGCGGCACTCGGTGAGTCGTCCGGGGTCTGATACGCAGCAAAGAGTGATGGCTGCAGGGCAGTCGAAGCAGTTGCGGGGTCAGATGTGTGGAGTTGCACTGGAGCGACAGGAGTCTGTGTAGTCGGGCCCGACGGACGATCAGTCGTCAGCGGGCTGGCGAATGTGACGTTGGTCCGAACCGGCTCTCCGGAACGTTCGACCACCGCCTCAAGCACCGGCGTCGACTGAGGGACTTGAACTTCAAGCCTCCTCCTACCTGAGCCCCCGCCCCTCTTCCTCCTCTCCTGTAGAGGCACTTCTTCTTCGTCATCAGGGAGCACGACGACCTCTTGCAGAACTACAGAAAGAAAGAAATATCAAAAACTCTGTCGATTGGCGATCCACTCAACTTAATGAAGCCTGGTCAAACGGACTTACCAACTCGTGAGGTGGCCTCCTCGTCTCCTAGTGCCTTGTCAATGTCCATGTTAGTGGCAGCAGAGGTGGGACTAGAAAGATACATGACCCGGCTGGTCAGAACAAAAACTTCAGTCGACCTACGTAAACACAAGCGAGACACTTACCCCAAAGCAACAGGGACGTCCATCTTGATCAGCGGCAAAGTCTTCCGAGCCTTGGGAGGAACAACTTTGGGCTGCTTGGCCACCTTCTCCGTCGGCTCTGGAGTCGACGTCCGAGTGCGCTTCTGAGCGTGGGTACTCGGAGCCACATTCTTACCGCGCCCGCCAGACGGGTCATGCTGCTGTTTGGATCGGTGTTCAGAGCGCGGTGGCGAGTCGGCTTCTTCCTTATCGTCCGACTCCTCGCTCTCCTTGTCCTCCTCTTCATCCGAAGACTCCCACTCGCCACTCTCCTCCGCACCGACTTCTCCCTCCTGGTCCTGCTCCAAAGCCTGTTCGCCGTTGGGCATCAAATGCATCTCAGTGAAAACCTGCAGGACAAATCAGTCGAGTAAAAGTCAGTCGACATCAAGTACAGTTGGAACATAAACGCGAGGCAGTCAGAACAAAGAGCATACCTTGTCAGACGGGTTATCATCACCAAAGGGGATGACTCGCCTAGATCCTCTGGGGTTGTCCTGATTGCCTGTGATGCTCCTCAGCCACAATGCCGCGGTCTTGGGCGGCACTTCTTCTGGATGGACCCGAGCGGTGTCGTCAGGCCCGGAGTACAGCCACATAGGATGATCGCGGGCCTGAAGAGGCTGGATGCGTCGACTGAGAAACACTTCCAGCAGGTCTAGGCCGGTGACGCTCTCATTAATAAGTTGGACCACTTTCTCCACCAACATCTTCGTCTCCACGCTCTCAGCAGCAGTCACATTCAGTGGGGCAGGGGTCTAGACACAGTCGAATGAGAAGTGAGGAAGACCAGTCGACTGGCCTGGAGCTGTGACGTCCTGGCTGTAGAACCAGGTCGACTACCAACCTCTAACAGATTCAGGGAGAGTCATAGCAGGGAAGCCACTCCTATGCCTCTTTTGGATACCCAAACCCCCACACATCTGGATGACATGGGTTTTTGAGTCATTCGACTTTGCTTTTTTGACCGACTGTGAGCGGATGGTGAAGATGTGTTTGAAAAGACCCCAGTGCGGTCGACACCCTAAGAAGTTCTCACACATCGATACGAATGCGGCCAGATACGTGATGGTGTTGGGAGAAAGATGGTGGAGTTGAGCACCAAAGAAATTCAGGAATCCACGAAAGAAAGGATGCGGAGGGAGCGAAAAAAACCCGGTCGACGTGAGTGGCGAGCAGTACACACTCACCCGGTTGAGGCTGCGGTTCCATCTCCCCTCCGGCAGCCTTGCCGCTCCCTTGGCAATTAGCCCGGACTCCGCCAGCTCAACCAGATCTTCTTGCCGAACCGAAGACCAGATCCAATCGCCCTGGATCCAGCTCGGCGGCAGCCCCGCGCGCGATGACGACCCGCGATTCTGCTTCTTGCCTTTCGCCGCCCCCGTCGCCTTCTTTGTGCGCTCTAGCGCCGCTGTCTAGTCCTTCACCATGGCGGCAGAGCGGCAGTGTCGAGAGCGGAAGAGCTGGGCGCGGTGGAGAGGCGGAGGAAACAGAAGGAGGAATAGGCGTGCACAGTGCATACGCCTCGGCCCCATCGCCTTATAAAGGGTCGCTTCCGAGTGACTGACGCGTGGGACCAGGCAATCCTGTCAAATCCCGCAACAGTCACGCGCAACGTACGTGGCGAAAAAGGCGGCGCGGAAATCGAGGCATCGATGTTTATCCGTTTCGTCCGCTTCGGCGCTCTCTGTCCAGCGCGCTTCCCCGAAATTTCGTATCCCGCAAAATCCGGGATACACAGCAGTCAATCGCGCCCAAGATCCTGCACTCTAATACAGCACTCGGCACATGATGTCACAAGTTCAGTCGACAACTCAGTGAATGGATCAAGGCGGCTGAGTCGACGCTGAAGTACCAACGTGAGTTTTCAATCTTGCAGAAAACACTCGCGAAGGTGCAAAGCTCAGAACAAGTTTAACTTCAACCTACTTTCCACTCGAACCTTAATCCATTCGGGGGCTACTGATGAGGATACAGACCTGGGGTGGGGTCATAGGCCTGACCTATACGTCATATCCAAGGTCACTACCCTAGAAGATAAGAAGTTCAAGAGACAGCAAGAGATCCCCAGTCGAAGATGTCGAGTGCAATCCACTCGACAGTCATGTCACTCGGGAGTCCTCCTCTCTACCGTCACTCGACCATCCAGAGATCACTCGACCTACCGAAGACCAGAAGTCACTCAGCGTGGCAACGGATAGGCGTTCACTCCGTAGTCTTTAAAGTCATTAACAACACTTAAGGCTAGCGTTACCAGTAACGCCTCCACTTTATGTACATTATGTCCCTTGTAATGGAGGGCGATGGGGGTCCTGGCGCACTCTATATAAGCCACCCCCTCCTCTGCCACAAGGGTTCGCACCCCATGTAATACAACACACATAATCAAATCGACCGCCTCCGGGCATCGAGATGTACTTTCACTAAAAAGGGCCTGAACTCGTAAACCTCGTGTGTACACCTTCACCATAGCTGAGATCTTGCCTCTCCATACCTACTCCTTTTCTATTGTTAGTCTTAGGATCACGACCAGTGTCCACTTTGGGTTTTGGGTCCGCTGTCTAGGCAGGTTTTTCTCGTCAGGATCTGGTCCATACTAGTAATTATTCATGCGATTATATTGTCTTGGCATACATACAGTACGTACAGTGCCATTAATAATATTTGATGAGTATCCCGATAAGACAGGGCTGGGATCGCAGCTGCGCCAGAATTCTGAGTAGTGAGTAGGAGTATGTTTTTCTGGTACCACATGATTAAACTGGTCCAACGAAGAAAAACAAAAGGAAATGATGAACATTCAGAGGATGGGAACGGGAGATAAACAAACTGGTCACGGACAAACGTTAAGAACGGCCAGCCGGGTGGCTTAAGTCCATTTAAAACTGGGATTGGTGCCTAACGTGCACGCGAAATTCCTAGGTCGTACCACGAGCCCCCGTACGTGTATTTTAAAATTGTTACGGCGGGCAGACGTTGGACGACAGTTGAAATACCAGGCTGCTTTGTTTATGCGGCATAGTATTTGGCTTTGGCGGAGGGGTCGTTCGGTTCGGTGACGCAGATCGTGCCAAGCTCCCTTCTCATCACTGTCGTCTTATCTTGTTTTTTCTTCCCTGGTGCCCTGTCACCTTATCTTGTCAATAGTTTTTATCTGGTTGTTAGAGCATCTTCAACAGCCACGCAACACGCGGCGTGTTAAAAAGTGCTTTGCTGTGCACCCATCGTCAGATTTGACGCGGCGCACAATGCTGGCTCTAGCAGCCGCGCTAAAATACAGCGCGCGCGCAGCTCCAGCAGCGCGTCTACACGCTAAAATGCAGCGCGCGCAAGTTCATATTTGTTGCATTTTGGATACAAAATAAATTTCACATAAATATTAAAAAAAGATACAAATAGATTTACATAGTTCATAGTATAGACGAAACAAATAGATAAAACAAGTTCATACCATAGATCGAACTACGGTGCAACTACATAAAATAAACTACGGTGCAACTAGATAAAATTACGGTGCAGCTAGAACTACTCCGAGTCCTCATCATCATCATCATCATCCTCGGAGGTGTTGTCCGAGGTATCGATCTATATATCCTCCCAACGTTTATCGTCTGACGTGAAGATGGACCTCCTACCTGCTTCAACGATAACGCACTGTGATATCGCCAATGCCTTCCGCCGACGCCGGTCCGCCCGCTCCGCGCGGCGCCTTGCCGTCCTCTCCGCCCAGTAGGCGCACTCGTTGGCGACGTCCTCCGGGTGGCGCCGGCATCACTCCGCCATGGCTCGCTCGTCCTCCTCGGCGACGAGGAGGCGGCGCTGCAGTCGAAAGTGGTCCGCACGGTCCTGGTCCGTGATCAGACGAGGCGGAGGGGCGACGCGCTGCGCCTGCTCACGCGTGTAGATGTCCCAGAAGTTCATCTGCGACGAGGGCCTCTCCAAGCGCCATGCCACCGCATCGTACGCATGGGCCGCCTCGTGCGAGGTCCGGAACGCGCCGAGGCCGAGCTAGACGTCGCCGGACCGGATCTCGGCGGAGCACAAGCCGTTGGGGCGCTCACGGACGCCGCGGTAGCCCGAGGAACCCCGGCGGCGCGGCGGCATGGTGGCGCGGTGGTGGCGGGGCGCTGTGAAAGCGGCGAGAAAGACTGGAAGCGACGAGGTGGCGAGGGGAAGAGCGCGTGGCAGTGTGGTGGAGCGCGTGGCGCGTGCCGGATTTTATAGGCGTGTACGAAGCGGCGCGCTAAATCTACCGCGCCAGCTGCCGCTTTCTCCCGCGCGCGCTAGTTTGCCGCCACCGCTGGAGCGCGCGAAACCGTGCCTCGTGCATTAAATAACCATTTTACCACGAGCTTGTCTTTTGGCGCGGTTGTTGAAAATGCTCTTAACCCATTGAAGGATGGTGCGTGGTCCAGGCCTTATATAATGGAGGCCGCCTCTTAATTTGATTATTTGTAACGTGAAGCCAGCAAAGTCAATAGCGCACCAACACGTCATGGGGTAACTAATCAAAAGCATTTTTTTACACATTACATACGCAAGCGCACATACATACGTGCATACACTTACCTCTAACGTACACACGCATATCCTATTCCCTATGAGCACCTTCGAGAGACCGAGGCGGCATATCATCTTAGAGATTTACGAAATCACCGTAGGCGCCTCGTCGTCGACGAAATGTCTTCTCCCACTGAAAGCGCATCATCGAAAATTTTAAAATAAATACAAAAATAATGCGAGCACCAAGACTAATCGTGATGGACTGAGAATACCACTGTCCCTTTAACCATCAAAAACAGGTTAGTTCGCTAACTAATCAGGAGCTGAACGAAACCCATCTAACCGGGTGACGCACCAGTGCGAACCGGGTGACGCGCTCAACTTGGCCATGGGTGCTCTCCGGACTCTCGACGTACGTGCGTGTGATGCGCCGTTGTGTTGTAAGTAGCTCCCACCCCGCCGCCCGAGCCCACAAAGATGACACGCACATGTGGCATGGACCCGTCCGTCTTCACCCGTCGTTTGCACACGACGGTCGACATGTGTGTCTTGCCTTCCTTCCTCACTCGTTCTTCCCAGCGTTCTCCTTGTCTCTCCCGTCTCTTTCTGTGAACGAGCGTGGCTGCATCCTGCGTGCAGTGCCGTGACATGACACGATGGATGCAAAGCTATCTATAGCGACGGCCGATGCGCTGTAGGCTCGCGCTGTCCCCCGGCCATTGGACGTCCACGTGTACGGCCCCCGTGAGGAGACGAGAGGAGACACCATTACGCCAACTCCACCGCGCGACCCTATCCTGTCCGTCCCCGTCCGTTTGGGGTAAAAGGGACAAACGAGACGGCCCAGCGCGCGGGCGTAAACGGACTTTTGTCCGTTTTGTGTCCGCTTTCGACCCATCCGCGGCCCAAGTTTGCGCCGCTTTTGGGGTGAAACGGACACCACGCGGACGCACGGGTCGTCTGCGCGTGTCCTCCCCTGGCCCGCCCGTCGGTGGCACAGGACGGGTCTTTTTCTATCCGCCCCCCACCCTCCCTCCGGCCGCATCCACTCCACTCTTCCCCTTTCTTCCCCTCGCCGCCGTCGGCCACCCGCTGCCATTGCAGCCGTGTAACTCGGACGCGCGCTTGCCCAACCCCTTCCTCTCGTCGCCGCCGAGCTTCTCAAGCACGGCCACCTTGTTTGTGCACCCGCCGGCCGGTTTTGGGGCGGATCCGGTCGGTCTTGAGCTCGCCCGGCTGTGGGAGGCCGGGTCGCGCCATGGACTGGCCGGGAACCTCGCTGGAAGGCCCTGGCAGGGCCGCAAGGCCACATGCAGGCAGTGGCTCGTACTCTAGCCGCTCGGATCTGCACCGTCGGTGGCCCGCCGGCAGATACGCGAATGGCGGCCAGCCGGGCTCGGTGCTTGCCCAAAAGCTCGTCGGCGCACCGTTGCCCCTCATCAAGTGCGACCACTGCCCAAGGGTGGTCGTGTGCCGCGTGTCTACAACGCCGGAGCATCCCAGATGGGTGTTCATCAAGTGCTTAAACGATGGGGTATGTGCTCTTTTAGCTTTGGTTTGTGCTTTCAGTTAGACTAGTGGTGCTAACTTTAAGTTTTATTGTGTAGAACGGATGCAAGTTTTGGTATTGGGAAGAAGAGTACATCGATATGTTGATAGAGCGAAATGTATTGCATGTTCGTGCACTTTTAGCTAGCCTAGAGGCTTTAGATGAGACAATTGCACTTGTTGCTAGATTAGAGACTAGGCACGATACTACGTGCGAAGAAGCAACAAGGCACGATACTACGTGTGAGGAAGCAACGTCGACTTCTGGCTTGAAGAAGAAAGGAGGGTGCAACGTCGTGCCTCCTCCACAGATCAACAATGA
Organism: Triticum dicoccoides; assembly: GCF_002162155.2. Taxonomy (NCBI): domain Eukaryota; kingdom Viridiplantae; phylum Streptophyta; class Magnoliopsida; order Poales; family Poaceae; genus Triticum; species Triticum dicoccoides. Next base: position 740,591,871 of record NC_041385.1, on the reverse strand, counting down.
GTGCATCGAGAAGGCGCTAACCCAACTCAAGGGAGTAGTTATGGAAATTGGGTATCTTCTCAAATGTATTCTTGTAGTTCTTGTTTTTTTTGGCCTTACTTTACTAGTCAAAATGTAATGATGTATTATCATGTACCAAAAATGAATGATAAAAAAAAGTTAAGGACTTGCAAAGAAATATACGCAGACAGGATGGGGCAAATGGATGCGGCCACGCGCTGGGCGCACGGCCACCGCATCCCAGGACAGGCCCGGACACGACCCCAAATCCCTACCCAAACGGACAGAATCCAGACAAAACGGACATCCGTTTGGTGTCCACCGTTGGAGTTGGCCTTAGTATGGCATGAATCTCCTTTCATCCGCCTATCCATTGTCCAGCTTGGCTATGGGCTATGGCCAACTTGCGCCGGTGTCTGGGGACATGCGCAGGGTACCGGCCACTGGATTTTCAGGTCGAAACTACTTTGTGCACGACGGTAGGTGGACGATTTACAGACGATGCATAATCGGACGCTGTTTTGGATGCTGCTTCCTCACACCAACGGTGTGATTAACACTATCGTGCATAAATCGGCCAGATGCCGTCGTGTGTATAGCAGTTCTCTAATACAACTGAGGAAGTTCTCCAGTTATACCCTTTTTTTTTTGCGGGGTCAGTTATACCTAACTCGGAATAAACAAGGGGAGAGCTAGTCTTTGCTTACCACTGCAAAAGAATTATTATGTTTTCCTGCCTTAGCTCAAGTTGTGCTTCGTGATGTGATGTCCAAAAGACAAATAGTGTGTGCGGGCCTAATAAGGGGAAAATATAAAAAATAAACAGTGAAGTAACCAGGGGCGGCATCAGAGTGGAGACGTAATGATTTTAATCTTCCTTGCATGTCTGTGTTTAACTGGCCCACAGACACATCACATCATTTTCAGCGCATTTGATATTTCTATTTTTTTTTGTCTGTCCCGGCATGCAGTTTGTCGAGAGAGCACTGGGGGATGAAAATGACTGGACGGGGGTAGGCCAACAGGTAGTAGTCCGCAAGTTAATCTCACGATAATCGTCCTAGAACATAATTAATCTATATGTGGATGCCTGGATGGTGAAGATAAAAGTGCAGGTGCAACACCGTAGAACATGCATGGTAACCCTATCAAGACCCTCAATCTCAGGTAGTAGACAGATTGTGCTTTCCACTATCCTCCCATGAACTTTACTCATACAGGATCATGCATGCAGTTGCAGTGCGAGTGGTGATAACAATAAAAACGAGAAAGTGACCGGGGACGGACGTGGAGATGCAGATGGGAGATGGCGAGTGGAAAAGGTTTGGCTATCGGTTGCTAGCTGCTAGCAGAGCTTGGGGGTAGGGCCCTCCACTCAGATCATTGCTGCTGGCTTCATTGGCCTTTTTATCATGTGTGATGAAGGGGAGGCTGTTTGGACCATTTAGGCCAGGGAGCATTCCGCTAACAGCCATTCCCATCGTCTCATCTCAATGCTCCTCCTCCTATCAGAGGTTCACAACCAAAAAGGCACACCCACATACGTAGAAGAATAGTTGTGTGAAACTTTTTTCTAAGTATTTGCATATTTATGCTTAGTAGAAAGTGCATCTTCAACGCCGATCCTTAAATCGCCCGCAACCGTTCGGATCGTGCGGTCCGGACGTGTTTTGTCATCCAACGCGGGACTGTGGACTGTATTGGTATGACTACCAGTCCGCACGTGATTTTTCCCGCAAACCGAAAATAAACACCGGGCGGAAAGGGCGCCCCTCAAATAATATTCTCCTTGGCCTTTTTATGATGTGCGGAGATCACATCCGGCAGGACACTGATTCGGAAGCCGGCCATCGAAAGTCATCCGCATACATTTCAAGTCGGGTTTCAACAAACCGGACGATTACATACAAACCAGATAGTTTTCATATAGACCGGAGCATATCTATTACATTTCAAACAATTTTCTTTAATAAAAAGAGGGGTTGTATCTAAACCTAGCCTATTTTTTTTCTTTTTTCGAAAAGGGGGACTCCCCGGCCTCTGCATCAGAACGATGCATACGGCCACATTTATTATAAAATAAAGTAGTTCAACAATGTCTTGCAGTCTGCAACAAAATGATAGCTCACAAAGAGCAATAGAAACAAAGACCAAAAAGGCCCAAAAGACACAACCGGCTGACAAAATATAGATAGGTAAACTAATCGCCTATCCTATTACATGACCGTCATCCAAACCGGTTGAAGATATCCCGCGCTACCATCTCCCACCGGAGAGATCCAGTAACCAAACGCTCCCTGGCCTCCATGGAAGTGAGTAAGGACCACATACGTATTAGCGCAGTAGCCCGGAATAAAACCTGCAAAAAATGGATAGTTGATGTTCTGTTAAAAGCCAAATCATTTCTGCAGTTCCAGATTGCCCATAACAACACACATGCTCCTACTCGAATTTGTCTAGCTGTTTCGGACTCTATCCCAACAAGCCACGTTCCAAATAACGACCCGACCGAACTCGGAGGAGTAATGTTAAAGGCAATTTGTACCGAGCGCCACAGAACCCTCGCCAACGGGCAATCAAAGAAAAGGTGCTTGATATTTTCATCCCGATCACAGAAACTACACCTAGTAGAGCCTGTCCAGTTGCGCTTAACCAGATTATCTTTCGTTAAGATAACTTGTTTATGTACAAACCACATAAACACTTTGATTTTTAGCGGAACCTTAACTTTCCAAACATGTATGGAACTAGGAAGAACACTAGAATTGATGACGTCAAGGTACATCGACTTGACTGTGAATTCCCCAGAAGTAGTAACCTTCCAGCACAACTGATCGGGCTGGTGAGTAAGCTGAACCTCCATCAATCTACTCACCAGATGAAGCCAAGCTTCCCACCGATCTCCAACAAGCACCCTCCTAAACTGAATATTAAGGGGGTTGGACTGCAAACTCGTTGCAACCAGAGCATCTCGTCGCTGCACAATACGATATAACGAGGGATACTGAAGCGCCAGCGGCGCTTCCCCCAGCCAAGTATCCTCCCAGAAGCGAGTACTATTGCCATCACCAATAATAAACTTTGTTCTATTAAAAAAAGTAGCTTTGACTCTCATAAGCCCTTTCCAGAACAACGAGTCAGTCGGCCTGACTGTCACCTGCGACAAAGTCTTTGAGTGCAAATACTTATTACGCAAAAGCTGCGCCCAAGTTGCATCCGTCTCAGCTGCTAACTTATAAAGCCACTTACTGAGGAGGCATCTGTTCTTAACCTCAAGATTCTCAACACCTAGACCCCCTTGGTCTTTAGGTCGGCAGATGACGTCCCATTTGGCTAAACGGTACTTCCTCTTAAGCTCATCACTCTGCCAGAAGAAACGGGATCGATAGAAGTCCAGTCTTTTCCTGACTCCAACAGGAACTTCAAAAAAGGACAAAAGGAACATAGGCAGACTCGTGAGCACCGAGTTAATGAGAATCAATCGGCCTCCATACGACATGAGTTTGCCCTTCCAGCAGTTCAGTTTCTTCTCAAACCGATCCTCAATACACTTCCATTCGCTATTTGTCAACTTACGATGATGGATGGGGATACCCAGGTAAGTGAACGGAAGTGCTCCCACTTCACAACCAAACAATTGCTTATAAGCATCTTGTTCCTCTTTGGCTCTCCTAAAACAGAACAACTCACTCTTATGGAAGTTTATCTTCAGGCCGGTCAATTGCTCGAAAAGGCACAACACCAGCTTCATATTTCTCGCTTTTGTCAAGTCATGCTCCATAAAGATAATTGTATCATCAGCGTACTGCAGGATGGACACACCACCATCAACAAGATGCGGCACCAAGCCACCTACTTGACCGGCTTTCTTTGCCCTACCTATCAGGATTGCCAACATGTCTGCGACAATATTGAAGAGAATAGGAGACATTGGATCACCTTGTCTCAGGCCCTTGTGTGTCTGGAAATAATGGCCTATATCATCATTCACTTTAATTCCAACACTCCCTTTTTGCGTGAAGGATTCCACTTGTCTCCTCCACGCTTCATCAAAACCCTTCATTTGGAGTGCCTGTTGAAGAAAAGGCCATTTGACTTTGTCGTACGCTTTCTCGAAATCCACCTTGAAAACAACACCATCAAGTTTTTTCGTGTGAATCTCATGGAGCGTTTCATGCAGGACCACAACTCCTTCGAGGATGTTCTTATCCGGCATGAAAGCAGACTGAGTAGGTTGCACCACAGTATGCGCAATCTAAACTTAGCCTATGGTGGGGCGCGTCGTCCCATTCCTTGTTGTTCCCTTCAGGTGACCGAATCCTCCACCAGTTGTCTCCATGAGTGGAGGGGATTAGACCCGCGAAGTGAATGTGATTGGGCTACATTTTGGTTTTAGCCCCTCCACTCTCTCTGTTCTATCTCCAACATGCATGGGGTTGCATTTGCGGGGCCTATTCAAAGTCACGGTGAGGCAGCGGCAGCAGCAGCCCTGTCTTGTATACCTACTCCGAACAAATGCGCCACACCTTTGAAGCGCAAAAGAGGACTAAGTGCATGTTCGGCAACGGACCGCTCCGGCTACTCCGCTCCGCTCAGTGCTGAAATGCGGAGTGACAGAATGGCAGCTCCGCAAAAAAGAATTGCACGCCGCTCCGCTCCACCACTTCAGCTCTGCGGAGTTGGGAGCCGGAGTGTTCCCAAACAGGCCTCAAGTGGCCTACCTACATTTGTGCAAATCCAACTACTACTGCTTATAGATTCAAACGACATGCAGCCCCCGTCGTGATCGCACACGTTTCGCCATTGCCATGCTGCACGCACTCACTAGCGATTAATCAAATGCCAATTAGTCGATGGCTTGGCGCCATTAACTAGCGACTCGTGCAGCAGAACAGCAGATAAGTCTAAAGAATCCATGGAGCTCTCTCGACGACCAAATAAAGAAGACGAGACAAGTTTGGTAGTGCGTACTAGTGCAGTATTTGTTTGCTCGAGGAATATTTAAACATACACACATATAATTCTGGTCAATTGCATTGCATTCCTCCTGAAATTCAGGCTGTTTGGAGGTTGGCAGCTCATCCCTAGCTACATGATCGGAACAAACAACAAATGACCACCAATCATCATCGCAACCGCATTAGCCGATGGATGGATTGTTTAAACACGCGAACGGACAGTATCTTTGACCAAACGTACTTGCGCTGGGGACCCCCGGATTGTCTGGCGAACGGGAGCAGCTGCCCGCAGCTGTCCCTGGTTTTGCGACGGGGACGAGATCTACTCGCAGATACTGTAGTCGTTGAGCGCACTCCACTCCAGTAGGTACGAGTAATTTCGGGTAGTGGCAAGTGTAAGTATGGAATGCTCACACCGTGCATGCAATTGATCCGGTGGGGCCAACGGTAATTAAGAATAAGCTACTGTGCGAAAGCAGGCAGCTAGGAGGTTGCAGCATGTACGACTTCCTGCTGCTGGCTAGCAGCAAAGAAAGCCATCTTTAGTGCCTGATTGCTAGCGGTGCCCGTGCATCAGATCAGTATGACACCCCACTTCGTCCCGTCGGTGCGGCTCATCATGCTTGACGTGACGGCAGTTCAATTCACCGCACCAAATTTCGAACGAACGAACCAACCCCACGGAGACAACAGTCAAATCTTTGGGGAAATCCGAGCGTGCCGACGTGCCCTAGTACCGTAACAGAATTCATAACAACAAGACCACAGAATACGGGACAGGCGCCATGTTCGCTATTACGTCCAATCCCTCCACCCCGGATCGATAGATGCAGTCACTGCTGTGCCCTGCGTCGTCGCCTTCCTCAACTTGTTGCCGTTGGCCGAAGAAGAGGGGGAGGAGATTGGGAGGAGAGCCGGTGGTATGGGGGTGAAGAGCCGGCCCAAGAGAGGAGGTCGCTGGGAGACGTCGTGCCGGCCAGCCGGCGAGTCGATCGCCGACGAGCTTTAGTAGAAAAATGGTCAAATGTGAAGCACATTAGTGTCGGTTTAATTTTGAGCCGGTACTAATGTGTCCATTAGTGCTGGTTCCAACGGCTAGCCGGCCGCTCTCATTAGTACCGGTTTGTGGCGAACCTTTAGCATCGATTCGTGCCACGAACCGGTACTAAAGTGAGTGGTGGCAGGATGTTGTCAGTCTGGGACTCCTCCAGCACCTTTAGTACTGGTTTGTGTTACGAACCGGTACTAAAGGTCGTCCTACATAAACCCTTCGTCCACCCGAGTTCGATCTGTTTTTCCCCTTCCCCTCTTCTCCTCTGTTCTTCCACTCTTCCTCGATCTCATCACACATTTTACCCAAAATTTGTCAAGATTTGAAGGTCCCCATCCATAATCGTAAAGGTTAGCAACTTTATCCTTTCATCTCTCATTGCTAGATTAGCTCTTGCAATGCTTTGTATAGTGATTAATTTGTGAGTTTAGTAATTTGGGAGGAATTATATGTGTTGGTATTTGATTTATATGCAATTTGAGATCAAAAATAACACTTAGTTTGCATATGTAGGTGTGGTTTACTTAGTGCCTTCTAAACCTTCGTCGTAACCACCGTCGATCGCCCACACCGTCCTGTCGCCGGCAACACCTTGTGGTGAGGCTCTTGTTAATGAATGCTTTACATTACCAAATTGATGTTTGTGTGATTTGGATATATAGTTACTTATATAATTATCTTAAACGTACGTTGTTTGTTATATATAGTGCCATGGTTTTGATATCCGTCCCCGTCGGCCCTCGGACTTGTTATGATTCAGATGTGGTATATTCTCTTTTAAAACTAGTTGTTACATTTCGTGTTTATGACAAATTATGCCCATCAAGTTGACATGGATATTTTTATCTAGGAGGTATGTGAACCGAAAATTCCAGCCGGCCCTATTGTCGAGAGGTTAAATTTAGTTGAAAGAGAAAATGAGTATTGAAAGAAAAATCGAAAAGAATTGAGGGGGAGAAGATGGAATTGGAGTTGCATGTTGCCGATGTCGTCGATGATCACAATATCAAGATGGAGAAAATGCGGTTGAAGATTAGAAAGATTAGAAAATATGCCATTGATAGTGTGGCTTGGTATCATTATGCTGTTGGATCAATTGTTACCTTAGTTGCGATCTTGATTGTATTTGTTGTTGCATTTAAATTTTTAGCTAGAGAGTTATTTGTTTGTTGCATTTAAGTGTTGTATGAACTATATATATATATATGAACTTTATGTATAAACTTGTATTAATTTGGTCTTTTCGGTGTTGTGTAATGAAGATGAGCCGACAATGGATGTATGATGACCGATGCTCTCCCGAGTTCATTAATGGCGTGCATACTTTTCTTCTTGCCGCTGAGGCAAACAAGCGGGCGAATGGTTTTATGCCTTGTACATGTGTTGGCTATAAGAATGGTCACAATTACTTAACGTCAAGAACCATTCACGTCCACCTATTTGAGTCTGGTTTTATGCCCCACTATAATGTTTGGACCAAACACGGAGAAAGAGGGGTTATGATGAAAAACAATGAAGAAGAAGAGGATGACGACAGCTATCCTGGCCATGGGTTCCCTGAATAAGATGATACAACAATGGGGGAAGAAGCTGAGCCAGCAATGCGGGAAGAAGCTGAAGAAGAGGCATCAGATGAGCCCGCTGATGATCTAGGTCGGGCCATTGCCGACGCAAAGAGAAACTGCGCAAGTGATTTGGAGAAGAAGAAGTTGCAACGCATGTTAGAGGATCACAAGAAATTGTTGTACCCGAATTGCGAAGCTGACAAAAAAAAGTTAGGCACCCACTGGAATTGCTGCAATGGAAGGCAGAGAATGGTGTATCTGACAAGGGATTTGAAAAGTTGCTGGTAATGATAAAGAATATGCTTCCAAAGGACAACGAATTGCCCAAGAGTACGTATGAAGCAAAGAAGGTTGTCTGCCCTCTAGGGTTAGAGGTGCAGAAGATACATGCATGCCCTAATGACTACATCCTCTATCGCGGTGAGTACGAGGATTTGAACGCTTGCCCGGTATGCGGTGCATTGCATTATAAGATCCGTCGCGATGACCCTGGTGATGTCGAGGGCGAGCGCCCCAGGAAGAAGATTCCTGCCAAGGTGATGTCGTATGCTCCTATAATACCACGGTTGAAATGTTTGTTCCAAAACAAAGAGCATGCGAAGGCGATGCGATGGCACGGGGAAGACCGTAAGAAAGACGGAAAGTTGAGAGTACCCGCTGACGGGTCGCAGTGGAGAAAAATCGAGAGAAAGTACAGAGAGGAGTTTGCAGGTGACCCAAGGAACTTATGGTTTGGTCTAAACACTGATGGCATTAATCCTCTTGGGGAGCAAAGCAGCAACCATAGCACGTACTGTGACTCTATGTTTGTATAACCTTCCTCGGTTGTGCATGAAGCGGAAGTTTATTATGATGCCAGTGCTCATCCAAGGCCCTAAGCAACCCGGCAATGACATTGATGTGTACCTAAGGCCATTAATTGAAGAACTATTACAGCTGTGGAATGGAAAAGGTGTACGTGCGTGGGATGAGCACAAACAGAAAGAATTTGACCTAAAGGCTTTGCTGTTCATGCCCATCAATGATTGGCCTGCTCTCAGTAACCTTTCAGGATAGACAAACAAGGGATACCGCGGATGCATGCACTGTTTGGATGATACCGACAGTATATATTTAGATAGTTGTAGGAAGAATGTCTAGCTGGGACATCGTCGATTTCTTTCGAGTGGGCATCCTGTAAGAAAGCAAGGCAAGCATTTAAAAGGTGAGGTGGATCACCGGACGAAGCCTCGCCACCGTACTGGTGCTGATGTACATGATATGGTCAAGGATTTGAAGGTAATCTTTGGAAAGGGTCCTGGCGGACAACCTGTTCCAAAGGACGCTGACGGACGCGCACCCATGTGGAAGAAGAAATCTATATTTTGGGACCTGCCATATTGGAAAGACCTCGAGGTCCGCTCCTCAATCGACGTGATGCACATGATGAAGAATCTTTGCGTGACCCTGCTTGGCTTTTTGGGCGTGTATGGGAAGACAAAAGATACACCAGAGGCACGGGAGGACCAACAATGCATGCACGAAAAAGACGACATACATCAGGGTCAAGCCAGCTATGCTCTTGCCAAAGAAGAGAAGGAAATCTTCTTTGAATGCCTGCTCAGTATGAAGGTATCGTCTGGCTTCTCATCGAATATAAAGGGAATAATAAATATGGCAGAGAAAAAGTTCCAGAAGCTAAATTCTCATGACTGCCATGTGATTATGATGCAACTGCTTCCGGTTGCATTGAGGGGGCTTCTACCAGAAAACGTTCAATTAGCCATTGTGAAGCTATGTGCATTCCTCAATGCAATCTCTCAGAAGGTAATCGATCCAGAAATCATACCAAGGTTACAGAATGATTTGGTGTAATGTCTTGTCAGTTTCGAGTTGGTGTTCCCACCATCCTTCTTCAACATCACGACGCACGTCCTAGTTCACCTTTGCAAAGAGATTTACATTTTGGGTCCTGTATTTCTACACAATATGTTCCCCTTTGAGAGGTTCATGGGAGTCTTGAAGAAATATGTTTATAACCGTGCTAGGCCAGAAGGAAGCATCTCGAAGGGCCATGAAAATGAGGAGGTCATTGAGTTTTGTATTGACTTTATTCCTGACCTTAAGCCGATTGGTGTTCTTGAATCGCGGCATAAGGGCAGACTAGATGGAAAAGGCACGCTAGGAGGGGATCAAATAATATGTATGGACGGGCATTCTCTCACTGAAGCACACTACACAGTTCTATAGAATTCCGCCTTGGTGGCTCCGTATATGGAGGAACACAAGAATTTTATACACTCCAAACACCCGGAGCAGTCTGACGACTGGATTACACGTGAACAAACGAGGACGTTTACCGGTTGGTTGCAGAAACGTGCCATGCATGATGGCGATATTGAAGATGACTTATACTCACTGTCCCAGTTACCATCTTCGAATATAATGACTTTCAAAGGGTACGAGATAAATGAGAATACATTTTACACGATCGCCCATGATAAGAAGAGCACCAACCAAAACAGTGGTGTCCGCTTTGATGCAACAACCAACACGGGAAAGGAAACATATTATGGTTACATAGAGGACAAATGGGAACTTAACTAGGGAGGTGGTTTGAAGGTCCCTTTGTTTCGGTGCAAATGGGTCAATATGACATGAGGCGGGGTAACGGAAGACCCGCAATACAGAATGACAACAGTGGATCTCAACAATCTTGTGTATGCAGACGAACAATTCGTCCTAGCCAATGATGTGGCGCATGTTTTTTCTGTGAAAGACATGTCTACCAGGCCGAGAAAAAGAAAAGATAAGGAAGCGAATGGATCATACGATGAGCCAAAGCACCACATAGTTCTTTCTGTGAAAAGAAACATAGTGGGAGTGGATGACAAGACAGACATGTCAGCAGATTATGAAAAGTTTGATGAAATTGCTCCATTCAAAGTGTATATTGACCCGAGCATCCGGTTAAATGATGAAGATTGTCCATGGCTACGGCGCAAATAGGGGCGGAGCTGGAGCAAATGTTACCCGATGCACCACTTTAACAAAGCTTTAAAAAAATTAAGCAATGACTAAATTAAATAAAGGTGTGTTTCATAACTTCTAGCACACATTATTGGATATAACAAGAAGGCGGATTGTACAAATACAATGTAGCCATCAAAATGCTTACTATAATAATAAAACAAGGTTCAAAATTACTTGAAAAAGATCACGATGCATTGCCAAATCCCAAAATACATTATCCGACAATAAGGTTTAATAACCTACAAGATATAAATAGAATTAAACATACTAGTAGAGTATACTAAGATGGTCGAATGAAAGTACTTAAATGGCTAAAAATTGAAAGTTACCTTTAGTACGTTATGTTCCTCCGAGCCATGAAATACTTAACCACTTGAGCATTGGTGACCTTTTTCATTTCTTCTTTCTCGACATAACAAATAAGATCATCACTTAAACTATCATCATTGAGGCGACTGCGCAAGCAGATTTTGACCAGTTTCATAGCTGAAAAGCATCTCTCAACTGTAGCAGTGTCAATAGGCAAGACAATTACTAGTTTCAACAACCGATAAAACAAAGGATACACAATGTGCCTCCCTGTCAGCACCATATTTTTTGAAAGCTCAGTAATTTGTTGCTATGTTGGAAACACTATCATCTATGCGTACGTCAGCAATATAGAGGCGTAGATCCTTATCTAGATTCCTCAATTCCCCAGAATCAAAATCTTGAGGGTATAGTTTATCCAAACTCATAAGACTCTCCAAATTGAAATCACGAAATGAGTCTCTTGGACCAAACAAGCAAATTAGTGGATGTCTCAATGAACCGATTGTCAAGCTCTTGAACTAGCCAATCAAAAACATCATTGAAACAATCAACTTGATAGTGATGTTTGTTGGTAATTCCAGTTACCTGCCTTCTCTTTTTTGGATTAACATTTGCTTCTTCCATGTCCAACTCTACAATATCATGTGTCTCACAAAACACATGAACTTCACCTAGCATAGATTCCCATTCATTTTCTCTAAGTTCATTCAGAACAATTCTAGTTGACTTCACACATTTCATGGCATTTACTATGTCTTGATCCTTTCGTTGCAATGCTAATGACAATGTGCTTGTAGTCGTGAGGATTGTCAACATAAGATGAAAAACCTTCACCAATATCTTTCTGGACTTCAGGAGCAGACATAAGAGAATTCTTTGCAGCATCTTTTCCCACAGCCTTGCGTACAACTGGATCATGCTCAACTAAGAAGTCGCGAACTTCCAAGAAGTTTCCTCTATTGTGCGAGTTCTTTGACTCATCATGTCCTCGGAAAGGCAACCCTTGCTTCAGCAATAGTCTAGTTGTGTCAATAGCGGCATTCAATCGAGCAAAATATGCAACCTTCAAAGTTTCACCTTGAACCTGCATAGCAACATCAATGTGTTGATCTTTTTTTTCTTCTGAAAATCAAGTAATTTCTTCGTTGCTTGATTATGGACACTGCCCACCTCACCAACATGTTCTTTTAACCTTGATTTCATGTTCCAGCTCTTCCAACCATTCACAATGAATGCCTCATATCCAGCTTCTTTCTTCTGACTACGATCCCTAAATAAGAAGCAAGGAAAACAATATGCCCTTTCCTTCTCTTTGTTGTATTCAAGCCAGCTCTCAAATTCATCAAACCATTCGGGATTGAACTTTCTTTGTTTACCCCCAAAATCTGAGGATTCAAAATCAATCTCTCTTGGCTGACAAGGTCCATTCAACAAATACTTCCTTCTTACCAGATCTTCTAAATTAGGATGATAATGCTCTATCAATTTTCTCTTGCCCGGATCATATTGAATCTCCTCTTCCCAATTTATGTCTTCCGGAACATCCTGTGATGATGCTTTTCTTTTGAGAAGAAACTGTTCCATAGTATCTGTATTTGACAAATAACAAACTACAAATGCGACATTCAGACTTGTATCGCAAGATGAAATATACCCCAATTACGTGTATAGGGACAAAGATTAAAGATTGGAAAGGTCGCTAATTACCGAGCTCCGGACCGGACGGCGGCGTGCGGCGTCGCTCGCGTGTGTCCTGTCGTCAGTGGCTCACCGTCGTCGCTGCGTGGTCTGCGGCGGCCGGCGGCCGGCGCCCTGCCGCTAGCGCTGTCTGGCTGTCTACGCGACGGCGGACGGTGATACGCGAGAGTGAGACTGGCTCCGTACACGGAAACCTAATCGATCGATAGTCGATGGATCGATTGGTTTTTTCTTTTTTGAGGGAGACAGGAGATGGATCGATTAGTTGAGTACGTTTTTTCTTTTAAGTGGAGGAAGTTGTACGTGACTTGACTACGTGAGGAGGTGGATCGGTAAGTCGTGCGTGGGTGTGTACTGTTGTGTCGGGCCGACCCTGATGCACCATTTCTGGGCCACCCTGATGCACTGGGCTTTTTTATTTAGATAGGTACTACTAGTCAATTTTTGGACCCGTATTCCTGTGCATACGGGTAGGCCCAATGGGCTCCGCTCGTGGGCGCAAAGGGACACACGCAAAGAAAAAGTTTCACACCCAAAGATCTGAAATGTGATCGGCTTCACTATCATCACTTTCTTCTGTGTTTCACACCCAGAAGGGAATCTCTGTAATAGTTAGGGTAGTTATGTGTTTTGGCATTTGAAACGCGAAGAAATTTTATGTGCAAACAAATTCTTTCATGCATTTACTGATTTTTTCAGCTAAATGACCTTGAAATTGAAAAGCGTTTCAAATGAACTCAGAATTTGAAAACTACCGGCACTAACAGAAAGTTTGTAATTTTTTGTACCTAAAGCAAAAATATTCACAAAGAAACTCTAAATACAGCAAAAAACAACTCAAAATAAATAAAACAAAAATAAATAAAACAAAAATAAATAAAACAAAAATAAATAAAGCAAAAAAATAAGAAAATAAAAAAGCCCGCCTACTATGCGAGAGTGGCCTGCATACGATTAGAAACCCAACGTGTTGTTGGGCCAGGATGCAGGCCCGCAAAGGCCCAGTAGGCCCATAGGGCAGCACAGAACAGGTAGGCCCAGTAGGCCTGCTTTGGAGAGGAGCTCGAGAGAGCTACCACACCGGGGCTTATAAACCAGTGCGGGTGCCCCTCGACTAGCGAGGTGGGACTAAACTTGCCGAACTGAACCTGCGCCAGTGCCCCCCCTTTAGTACCGGGTCGTGGCTCCAACCGGTACTAAAGAGGGGGTCTTTAGAATCGGTTGGTGCCACCACCCGATACTAAATGGGGGCGCTTCCTGCCGCTTGGCCTGGACAAAACAGACCTTTAGTACCGGTTGATGGCTCACCAACCAGTACTAAAGGGGTGTTCTATATAAGAAACCACTTCAAAAAAAATCAGTCTCCCTCTGCTTCTTTCTCCTCTGCCCCGTCGCCGCCGCCCCTCGTCGCCGCCCCCGTCGCCGTCCGTCGCCGTCCCCGTCGCCGCTCCCCGCCCCGTCGTCCCATCGTCCCCGCCCGGCCCATCCCCGTCCCCGTCGTCGCCGCCCCGTCCCCATCGTCCTCGTCACCGCCCGTCTCCGTCCCCGTCGCCGCCCCCTGTCGCCGTGCCTCGCCGGTGAGCTCCTGCCCTGGCCGCCATGTCCACACACACACACACACATTAGTTTTTTAGTTATAAATTTTAGTTATAGAAATTTTTCTATTTTTTAGTTATAGAAATATTAGAAATGTTATAGAAATGTTAGTTATATAGAAATGTTATAATTTTTTTTTCTGTTTATTAGTTATAGAAATATTTATAGAAATGTTAGCAATTTTTCTATTTTTAAGTTATAGAAATATTAGAAATGTTATAAAAAATGTTAGTTATATACATAGAAATATTAGAAATTTTAGAATTAGTTTTAGTTAGATGAATTAGATTAATGTCAAATTGTTAGAATTTGCATATAGAATTTTAGTTATCACAATCCAATCATTTAAAATGTTACTTTTTGCGGGCATATAGTATTTGTTCTCGACGATGCCCGGCCCGCATCCTCGCCGTTGACCCGTTCACGACGACGTTCGGCTGACCCATGTCCGGGACTGGGCTCCGCCGGGCTGGCACTGGGAGGTGCTACCTGGAGGGGCGTGCCGCTTGGTGAGGAACCCGGCCTCGGGTCCTGTCGTCGACCCTGATCTCCTTTGGTGGCGTTCGCGTGGGCCACATTCGGTGGAGATGGAGCCGGCCCCGCCGGAGGTGGTGTGTCGTTGTGTCAGGGAGGAGGACGAGCACGTCCATCGCTACATGGCTGCTATGGACATCAGGTTCTCCAATACTTGGCAGGTTCTTTGGGCAGATGACCGGAGATATGATCCTGTGATGGTTCATTCTCTTTGGGTGCCCATCGCCCGCGCCCCAAGAACCGCGAGTGGCCTAGATTCTTCTGTAGTATTCGATCTTTATTAGGTACCTAGCCACTGATGTATTCGATATATAATATTAGAGACGATGTATTCGAGATTATATATTAATTGAGACGATGCATATTATGTACTATATGATTCAGTTTTTCCTTATTGATTGCATCCATGCATTGTAATTTGAATACTAAATTGTTTTATATTTCTTCTGTATTAGTTAAGTAAAAGTTATGGCGGACAATACCGGCAGAGAGAGAGAATAGGAATTGTTCGAGATCATACACAACCCTCGCAGGCTGATGATCTGAATGAGGCAGATGACGGCTCCCAATATCTGAACAATAACGGAGAGGGTGATGATAAGATATTCGATCTCGACGACCGAGCTGATGAAGTCATGAATTATGATTATGATTATGATGATGCAGACAATGTTTATGATGACACAGACAACAATGTTGATCTTGAAATAACAAAGACTACCGGCGAGGTATATTTATATAAGCAGGCATCTGGTGATCATCACATGTTTTTTTATTTGAAGATATATTAACGAATCGATCTTTCTTCTTTCAGCCCTCTGAATCGAGCAAATCTGCTTCTACAGACAGCAGGACAAAGCGAGGCCCGGGCAAAAAGTTGAAGGAGGGTGTAAAGTACAACATCGACTCCATCAAAGCTAGTGGAGAACCCCTCATGCCTAAGAACATTGCGAACAAGTGGACTCGTGAGTGCAGAGTTCTTGTGAAGGACCAACTCCCGATCTCTATTCAAGAATGGAAAGAGCCAAAAACTAAACGTCCAGATGTTACTTGGGTCGACGACAAAGCAAAAAAAAACCTTTGGGGATCTCTGATGGAACATTTCACCCTACCAGATTATTTCACTGATGCAGATGTGCAAAAAGTCAAGGACGCAGCTCTTAAGAAGATGGCAATTGCATTCAACACCCACAAAAAAACTGTATGGGTCAACTACCTCGCTGCAGAAAGGAAGACTCCAAAATTCAAGGGAACACTGGAGAAGCAACGAGAACACTGGGACGCTTTCGTGAAATTCAAGGAATCATAATTATCTAAGGAATGGTCGAGAAAAAACAAGGCCAATGCCGCAAAAAAGACGCAGTTCCATAGGCTGGGTCCAGGTGGCTACGCGGCGGGAATGCCTAAGTGGGATAAGTCTGAGCAAGAGATGGAGGATGCAGGGGTCACTCCGGTTACTAGGAGCTGACCCCCCAGGTGCAGAACTTGGTTCTATGCGCATGGGGGGCGTTGGACCCGAAGATAGGCCTGGTTTCGAAGAAGGCAAGTCTAAAAGGAGCCAAACAAAAGATACTTGACGCAATAGAAGAAGCTCGAAAGGGGGTGTTCACGCCCAACAGAGAGAACGACGAGCTTACGCGCACCCTGGGAAATCCTAAACACCCAGGAAGAACACAAGGCAAGGGCGTTATTCCCCGGTATGAGGGCTTTTCGGAATGGAACGACGACTACAGGTCCCGTGCAAGAAAGAAGATGTAGGAGGAGAAGAAGAGGAAGCTGGAGGAGGAGCAGAGGAAGCAGGACGCAGAACGCCTTCAAGGCCTAGAAGCAAGGCACGCGAACTTTGCACTCAAATTCCAGCAGCAGCAGATCGACTCACTTAGCCAGTAAAGGGGGTCTCAGCAGCGGCAGCAGCAAGCGGATGATCATCCAGCATTGGATAGCACCGTCCCATCCATGCCGAGAAGCAGCGTTGGTTCCGCCCCGGGCGACACAATGCTGGATACATATTCTGTGGATGACATCATAGAGAACACTAACTGTGAGCTACACTCCAAAATGAAGAACATATCCATGAAGGTGGCGGATGCTGCTGCTTTTACAATTACCCCCGAAACAACCTTCCATTGTACCCCGATTCCAGTGGGCTATGCTCGTGTCTTGGTTGATGAAGTGGTGGACCCATATTCGGGGCTACAGCTTGACATTCCTGGAGGTGACGACGAGCGCACACTGAGAGAGGTCATACATCGTATCATCCTATGGAGAAAGGATTGCATCATCTTTTGAAGTCCACCGACTCCTCCTCGAAGTCCGCCACCGAGTCAGCAGACTCCCGCTCCTCCAAGTCCACGAACGCGTGAGCCGACTCCTCCTCTAAGTCCGCCACCTCCTCCAAGTCCACGAACGCGTGAGTAGACTCCTGCTTCAAGTCTGGCACAGCGTCAGGTCACTCCTCCTGTTTCAAGTCTGACACCGTGTCAGGGCACACCTCCTGCTTCAAGTCCGGCACAGCGTCAGGCCCCTCCTCCTGCTCCAACTCAGCCACGTCAGCCGCCTCCGCCGTCTCAGCAATCGCAGAAGAGACACGCCACAGCTATGGTGCGTAGCGGTACGAGTCGAGGTAGTATAGGAAGTACAGGTGGAGACAAGCGATATAAATATGATCCAAGCCTCGCTCCTCTTCCTCAAAGGCCTTACGACATGACCGAGGAGCAAAACACAGCCATTGTGCGGGCCCAAGTGGACGCCCATTTTGGACCGAAACCGGCAGCGCTGCCAAGGGAAAAAGTGCCTAAGAAAGTTATGGACCACTTTATTCATATGGCAAGAAAACCAGCTCCCAAGCCTGTTGACTCAGACTATGAGCGCCAACTCAAGAAGCTACATCGAGCACGACTACAGAAGGAAGCAAGCTCGAGCTCGAGCCAACAAGCAGCTGTCAAAAAATGCGGAAAAACCGTTCCCCAGCTGGGAGAACAGGCGACGCAATCGATCCCCCCTCTTGTTGTGCCAACAACACATGAGAGTATGCGCGCCCAATATTATTGTGGGCAAACCGTTAACGTTCCCCAGCTGGGGGATGTGGTAATAACCGAGGAGCATATAATGCAGGCTGAAATGCTCAAGATCACTGTTGGACAACTCCTCGAAATCGAGCCCATGTCTCCGCTTAGAGAGGAGGAGATAAAACGGAAATATGTCCGGGGCCAACCTTTGGTCGAGTCAGACAAGGTCAAGAACCTCCCAACGAGAATGTATGAATTGCATCAATGGTACATGAACATTACCAAGATTTCCAATCGAGAGTCCCTCATGGTGAATGTCAAGGATGAGCATTACTTCCATGAGAAAGCTCTGTCCGTTGAGTATTCAGAACTATTTCAGTTATACAATCAAGACGCACTCGACAAATCTATCGTCAGTTGCTATTGTCTGTAAGTGATTTCTTTCTGTAATTTAAGTCTCAAGCTAGCTGTAGTGATCATTTTGATCAATCATTACATGTAATTATCCTAACTATATTCTTTTCTATGGTATTATATGCAGGATGAAGATGTATGAAATAAAAAAATCTGGACGCTATGACATTGGGTTTATTGACCCAAATACTATTAATGAGTACACGTGGAATCTTATAAGTTGTCGAGTAAGTTTAGAGGAAAGCATGCTAGAGTTCTTCAAATGCCTCAATACCAATGAAGATATACTACTTTCTTACAACTTCCTGTGAGTCATACTGTCTTCTACTACAAATTCTGTTTTTGCTTACTAGCTAGCTAGATGTTAATAATTAAGTGTATAGGGTTTATGGTAGTTGATTAGTGTTATGCACATGCCCGCTTATTTAAGACATGCAAACGTGTGCTCATGCAGTTTCCACTGGATCTTGTTAGACATTAAAGTTGACGAAGGAAAAGTTGAAGTACTGGACTCACTACTTAAAGAAGATAGTGACTACACCATCTTGAAGAAGATAGTCAACAGGCAATTTCAATCATTATTAACTATATCTCGGCCTATTTAGTTCATCATTTCCTGATATGAACTATTTAATAACCCCTTTATTAATTTTCTTTGCCGGCGGGCAGGGCTTGGGCAAAGTTCATCAAGGTGACTCCAGGCAAATGGGCAAAAAAGCTGTTTTGGTATCGACCAAAGGTAAGTAATTAAGTAGTACTAGCTAGCTATCTAGCTACCATCTCTTTAATTCTCGTTTCAATACCATTAATTAATTATCATGCTTGATTAATCATTATCTGATTCAATTCCATTCTCGTAAAGGCCCTGAAGCAGGCACCGGGAAATGATCTGTGTGTACTATGTTTGCGAGAACATTCGCATGATGGCGTCCGAAAGGAGCAGATCTCAAAGACAGTAGTTGGTACGTTTGTCAGAACACTATTCACACCATTATCGATATCTAGTCACACAACTAATACACATGCATATTGATCTCCTTCTTAACAGTTCATAGAGGTGCAGGAGCAGCTCCTACCAATGGACCGTGTACTAGCACTTCAAGAGGAAATAGCGAGATTTTTGCTCGACCAGGTCATAGATCCCAAAGGAGAATATTATTACCCGTTACCGCCCCCATGAATCACTTGTCATCGTGCTTCGAAGGCACCAAGGCAACATGTAGTAGAAATTGTATATATATATATATATATATATACATGTGTATGTGTGAATAATTAATGGTGTTGGTTGTGAGACATTCGATGATATATATTTATATATATATGCGGTTCTACGAGAAAATCTATTTATATATATGCATAACGTGTAAAATATGTAGTATCGTAAAATATCAGCAAACAAAAAAAATTAAATGAAAAACACAAAATTAATGGAA
>NC_041385.1:740570306-740571897 GCF_002162155.2 Triticum dicoccoides | reverse complement strand
CCCCCCTCATTTAGTACCGGTTGGTTTTACCAACCGGTACTAATATGGTCTACCAGCATCCGGGTCTGGCTTGTGCCACGTGGTGGCACTTTAGCGCCGGTTCATGCCGAACCGGTAGTAAGGGAGGGGGGAGGGGTTTTAGTCTCCACTCTTTAGTGCCGGTTGTGGAACCGGCACTAAAGGCCCTTACGAACTGGTGCTAAAGCCCGGTTCTGCACTAGTGGAGATTGGAGAAGGAGCGCTTAACGCCCAAGAGAGAAGCTTGGCCGCTGCCTGCTGGTGCTGGATGGGCTATACTCTACAAGTTTTTTTTTAGTCTATATACTCTACAAGTAATTAACCACCCTCATCTATATGTATGGCACTCCACCAAATCAATGGCATTGATCATTCTCCAACTCAAAAATAAATAAAAATGGCGTTGATCATGGCACATGCACGTACCTACGGGGATATAGAATATCTTAGGTCTGTACGTGCGCTACGGTACTCTGAATTTGATTGAGGGGAAGTACATACGGCTGCACAAGTGGGTCGGCTCAGTTATATTTCCTTTCGGAAACGCTACTGGATCTGGTCTGGTCGCGCACATTTCACCTGACCAATCTACCGAAACGGTACATATTTCACATAAAATTACACAAGATATCCACATGAAAACCGCGCATATTCTGTGCGAAATGGAAGTTTCTTGTGTTTTAAATGGGGTATGAGAGTAACCTTAGAACAGTCGTCGTATCGACTCAAGCTGCAAAATAACTTTCCTATGGATTTGAAGCTATACGGCCAGTGGCGGTGCCAGAACTGCAATCTTGTGTAGTCATTTTCAAATTATGTAATCAAGTATATAAATTTGAACAAAAAAATTCAACATTTTTGTAAGCATATGCTAGTTTCATTAAAAAGCTAGGTAGTCAATTGACTACCCAGCTGATGAGTGGCTTTGCCACTGTATGCGGCCTCCCACTCACCACCGGTGAGGGGGAAGACGTGATCGTCAACCACCTGACTTTTAAATGGTCCAACCGCTCCCTCTGATTCTTGTGGCAGTACATCAGACATCTGTCACGCGACATCATCTCATGGCTTGCTTGTGATGCCAGGAGGCGCATCAGCAACACACAAATTGATTGTCATCCGCGCCTCCCCAAATGTTTCCTTAATGGTGTTGCGACGGCCTATAAAAGGTTGACACCCTTCCCTCTCTCTAGTTTATCCACTCCTCTCTCCGGCACCCCTCACCCCCTCCTGTTTGCCTACAACACACCACCTTATCGTCCAACGGGCACTGGAAGGAGCCCCTCTTGTCTTTAGCTCTTTGAACGAAGAGGGGAAGAAGCATCTGGACCTATTGGCCTCCCTTTTTGCGACCTCTACGAAGTGGTGGGGAAGAAGGGCCAACAGGAGAACGCGGGAAGGGAGCGATCAAATAGAGACCGCACGCCTGCCTCCGCCGTCGACGCGGGCTCAAAGCTGGCCTGGGACGAGTGGGCCAAGTCTCTATTCCAGGGCATATACACCCACAATTCCACCGCCGAGGCGAGTTTTTAGGCAAAGACCGATTTGAGGGAGAGGGCCGGACATTATACTT
>NC_041385.1:740529653-740570296 GCF_002162155.2 Triticum dicoccoides | reverse complement strand
CCCTCACGTCTATGCTCCTTTGGAGCTATATGACATGGGCGACAGAAGTGGGGGCAGGCCGCAATTATTTGTTGTGTTTACTCGGTTTTAAACCCAGAACCTCTTGGTTGTAAGTGTCAACACTCCCTCTCACGTGTGGGTGTGGCTCCCTCACGCCAAAATGTGGACCAAAAGTGAACTGCAATTTAGTTGCGCCAGCCAGGTCTTGAACTCAAGACCTCTTGGCTCTGATACAATGTAGAAGTGCATGCTCTAGACAATGCAACCAAAAAACTGATCTGATGAAAGAGACTAGGCAATATATTTATACGTCAACACCCCCCTCACATGTGGCTTCAATTGATCGGAATGTGTTATTTTGAATTTTGGAAGAATCTGCGACCCAATTGATAGGTGGATCCTATTTGCAAAAAAATAAAATACTAGCCATATTATGATGATTATGTTTGCGCATAGCCTCCAAGCATTATGTAGCGCGCTCCCTATGCCGCAGATATAACGACTCTGCAGCAGTTGCTCAAAGGCGGACGTAATCGCGGCCTGCATCCGAGGAAAAGGAAAGTGGAGGAAGTGGAGGGAGAAAGCAATGTGAGTGGAATCGCCCACGCCTTTAGCATGAACCGAGCTTTGGCTCCGCTTTGTTCCACTCCGCCCGTCTCCCCCGACCAATTATATCCATAGCGTATACACGCACATCGTCCTGCGTTATCCTGTTAGCTGGCAACGCAAGCTGTGGAGACGAGGAGGTCTTTTCCCAACTTTCCCCCGGACCAAAGTTGCACTGCCAGTTCATTTCCACATTTCATTGATTCATCAAATTGATAGGGAGACATATATGCATGCCCTTCTGAGCCTATCCCTCCCTGTGCATTTCTGGGAAGGGATGGATTGAATAGATAGACGGATAGACGGATGGATAGATACCATTTCCCCTTTCTTTTTGGGGAGGAATCATCATCTGTTGTTGCGTTGTGGAGGAAATTGTCTTGTCCTCCCCAAATATCTACAACCACTTCCACGTGTCGAATGTTTGCTGGATCCGATCGCGCGCCGACTGCTTGCTTGCTCGCTTGCTTGCGCTCGGAGATGCAGTCACGCAAATGCAGTGGCGATGATATAGAAACAACACACTATAGTGTACCACTATTAACACGACAGGATAAACAAATACAGTGTACTAGTTTGACGGGACACATGAGAGGAGAGAGAGATGCTGATTAGTATTTCTGGAAAGCGGCAAGTGTCCACTTTGGGTTCTGGGTTTGCTGCCGACGCAGTTTTTCTCGTCAGCATCTGGTCCATACTGTGTATTCACAGTGCGATGATAAGTATTGTCTTGGCATACATACAGTAGGTACAGTGCCATTAATATTTGGGTATCCCGAAAGGGCAATGATGGGCGCCGGTGCGCCGGCCCAAATTTGAGCCGGTCGCATCCTCAGCGTTCGATGCAGCGCCTTTTTAGCCGTCCAGATCGAGCGTATATTTCATTTCTCATCCCCTCGCGCTTGTCTTCTTCCCCAAATACGTGAGTAAGGACCGACAGTGAGCGCCGCCGGCCGCCTTGCTCCCAGCCATGGGCACGTGCCTCTCGTCGTTGACTGTGCGCTTGCAGCCTTCCCCGTCGCCGTTCAGATCGCTCATCATGGCTACCTCGTCTTGCAGCTCCTGGCCTTGGACGTGTCTCGCTACTCTAGCAACTCCGTTCCTAGCTCCTATGGTTGCAGCACCGGGTTGCGCCGCCCCCGCTGCCCCTCGCCGTCAACGCTTGGCGCACCGGTGCCTGTCCGCCGCCCCTCGCCGTCGTCTCTTGACTTATCGTTTCGGCACATAACCTTTGCAGCAAAACAAAACGTCGGATGTAGCTTTTGATGGTGCTGGTTGCAGCCCACCGCGGCGGCACCAGTCGTTGTCTCAGCGCTGCTTCGTCGGTTGAAGCAAAACAAAACGCCGGCTCCAGCTTCTGTCGATAACAGTTCCAGCCACTACATCACATGGTTGTAGCTCCGCTACTAGTCGGTTCGAGCAAAAATCAGAGGATTGCGACTGTCGCCTCCGTCCACCCTCGCTGCAAATAAATCAACGGTTCCAGCATCCCGTCTGCCTGGTTGTAGCAAATCGTCGACGATGGCGTCGCCGCTGCAGCTCCGGTGAGCACGGTTGTATCATATGCGAGCATGGTTGTAGCAAAAATCGTCGACGACAACGTCCCCGGTTGCAGCCCCGGTGAGCATGGTTGTAGCAAAAAAATGTTGACGACGGCCTCGCCGGTTGCATCTCCGATGAGCACGGTTGTAGCTTCTAGGCGATGCAGTGGCCGGTTGTAGCAAATTATGTGGCCGGTTGTAGCACACAAGGACATCGGTTCCAGCAAAAAACTTGCCATGCCTTGGCCGGTGCGCACCACCACTACCGCTCATTGTAACAGCCGTCGACAGCGGCTGTAGCAAGGCCGTGCGCAGCACCACCAGTCGCCGTTGCAACGCCCTGATGGACAGTGCCCGTAGCTACGTCGGCCGGACTAGAAGCCGGAGTTGGGCGGAGGACATCGCTGGGATCCGCAAGGGGTGTAGGCGGCCATGGCCGCGGGGATGGGAGAGGGTCTCGCCAGCAATGATGGAGCGACGAGGTTGGGCGCCGAGCAAGCTGAGTAGGTGCAGTGGAGGTGCACCGGTTTCAGCTTATCGAGGAGTCGTTCGGCAGCCATGGCTGGGAGTTCAGAGGGACGGGATTGGGAGCGGAGAAAGACAGGCGACAACGAGAGGCTGCACCTGCGTTGCAGGAGATAAGAACAAGGAAAAGCAGTGTGCGCATGCACGAGGGTGCAAGTATGTTAATGAGCGAGGCGTCCGGCGCAACGATTCGGCCGGCGCGCCGGATACAAGCGATTCCCATCCCGAAAAGACAGGGCCTGGGATTGCTGCCGCGACAGAATTCTGAGTAAGTATGTTTTTCTGGTACCACATGATTGAACTCGCCAAAGGCCAAACAAAGAAAAACAAAACAAAATGATGAACGTTCAAAGGATGGCAACGGCGACATAAACAAATTGGGGACCGAGAAACGTTAAGCACGGCCGGCCGGCCCGGGTGGCTTGGCTTGACCTCAAGTCCATTTAAAATTGGGGGTTGGTTGGTTCCTACCATTACCATGCACGCCAAATTCCTAGCCCGTGTGTATTCTTTTTCCAATTTTATATGGTCGTACGAGTACGTTGGACGACAGTTGAAATACCAAGCTGCTTTGTTTATGCATAAAATAAAATTATACTGGCTATGGCGGAGGGTGGTTCGGTTGAATGACGCAGATGGTACCAAGCTCGCCCATGATCACTGTCACCTTATCTTGTTTTCTTCCTTGGTACCCTGTCACCTTATCTTGTTAATAATTTTGACCTGTTAACCCATTGGAGGAGGAGGGTACGTGGTCCAGAGCTTAGTTAAGTGGATTAACGTGAAACCAGCAAAGTCAATAGCACACCGACACGTCATGGCGTAACCAACGCAGAGCTAGGCTGAATGAACCCCTTTAGTAGAGTGACGATATTTTTTTCTTCGAATAGAAAAGGAATAATTAGGTGAAAGTTTTGAACCCATGAACGAAGCAAATCTGCTTAGTATACCTAAACCGGGAAACTTTTTCCTCTAATTTGCATCTCTATTTGGTTCCCGTCGGCACCAGGGGGCATCAGGTCACGCCCTCAACAGTTGGGCGTTCTCTCTGGACTCTAGAGTGACGTACGGGCGTAGGGGCACAAAGGTAAAACTTGGGTGAAGCATGGTGGTCATTGGTCAGGAAAGTGCTTATCCTTCTCACGGATCTAAGGATGCATACGGGTACTGGACGTAGTACGTTTAGGTGGTGCTCTAATTGCTTTCATTTTCATTCTTTTGAAAGACGATGGACCCTTTTGTGTTCTTTCGGCATCGGGAATGTGCATCAAACAGATGGATACTACGGACTGGAACAAGAAGAACCCTTTGCTTTGCTCGATAATGCGCCCGGCATCAATACGTGCCGGTTTGCTTGCTTGCTTGCTTCCGTACTTTCTTTGATTAACTAGGGCGTCCCTTGCAAGGCATTTGATTAACATCGACAATCAATGATGTTAATTATTCGCTTATTCGCGAGGATCGAATAATTTAATTTCTCATGTTCATGTACTTGATCATTAGGCTGTTAAGTTTAAGCCCTTTTGCGGGAAGGCATAGGGGATGCACGCTGCTTTAACGCTGACGGTGATGTCCATTGATCTTAACATTCGCATCATTGCGCATTCTGGGCTCCCTTAAACCAGAATGTATGCATGCGTTCTAGAAGATTCATACTAGTTAACATTCACTAATAGAAAACAGGGCTATCGTTCGGACCTGGCCGGCCCATTAGTCCCGGTTCATCAAGAACCGGAACTCATGGGGGGTATTAGTCCCGGTTCATGAGCCTAGGGGGGCAGCCGGGGCCTCGTGGTTATTGGTCCCGGTTCATCTGGACCCATTTGTTCCGGTTCTAGGCACGAACCGGGACCAATGGACCTTCCTCCTTGCCCACATCCATTGGTACCGGTTCATGCCTTGAACCGGTATAGAAGGGGGGCTTTAGTCCCGGTTCATGCCACGAACCGGGACAAATAATTTGCCTATATATACCCATCGTCGTGGCAGAGCACTCCACAGTGCTCTGTTTTTTTCAATACGGCGAGGAGAGGTCATTTGGGTGCTCTAGTTCACCTCCTATGCACATGAGGTGTTCGATGAAATGCCCGAGACACACTAGTTAAGCTCTCTCCTCTCGAAGCTCGACCTCAGAGCTCCATTTTTTCCGAGATTTGTCTAGATTTAACGGTCCGTCACGCCCCGCCCCCGTTTTCACGACCGTTGATCACCCACGCCGATCTCGTCGCAGGCACCACCATGGTGAGACTCTTGTTCTTATCTTCTTTCTGATACTTGTCTGATTTTCTTACTTTAGATAGAGATTTGTCTGATACTGTTGGGGAACGTAGTAATTTCAAAAACAATTCTACGCACACACAAGATCATGGTGATGCATAGCAACAAGAGGGGGGTGTATCTTCATACCCTTGAAGATTGCTAAGCGGAAGCGTTTATCAACGCGGTTGATGTAGTCGTACGTCTTCACGATCCGACCGATCCAAGTACCGAACGCACGGCACCTCCGAGTTCTACACACGTTCAGCTCGATGACGTTCTCGCCTTCTCGATCCAGCAAGACGGGCGAAGTAGTAGATGAGTTCTGGCAGCACGACAGCGTGGTGACAGTGTTGGTGAAGAACAATCTCCGCAGGGCTTCGCCTAAGCACTACAGAAACTATGATGGAGGATAAACTAGAGGGGACGGGGTTTCCGGCACACGGCTTGGTGTTTCTTGATGTGTCTTTGGTGCTAGCCCTGCCCTATTTATATGTTGAGCCCTGAGGTCGAAACTTGGAGTAAAAGTCTCCTCAAAGTCGGTTTTGCCCGAAAGGCAAGAGTCCTACACGGACTCCATGTCTATGGCTAGGAAACATAACCATCTTTGATCAACGAGCTAGTCAAGTAGAGGCATACTAGTGACACTCTGTTTGTCTATGTATTCACACAAGTACTCTGTTTCCGGTTAATACAATTCTAGCATGAATAATAAACATTTATCATGATATAAGGAAATAAATAATAACTTTATTATTGCCTTTAGGGCATATCTCCTTCAGTCTCCCACTTGCACTAGAGTCAATAATCTAGATTACACAGTAATGATTCTAACACCCATGGAGTCTTGGTGCTGATCATGTTTTGCTCGTGGAAGAGGCTTAGTCAACGAGTCTGCAACATTCAGATCCGTATGTATCTTGCAAATTTCTATGTCTCCCACCTGGACTAAATCCCGGATGGAATTGAAGCGTCTCTTGATGTGCTTGGTTCTCTTGTGAAATCTGGATTCCTTCGCCAAGGCTATTGCTCCAGTATTGTCACAAAAGATTTTCATTGGACCCGATGCACTAGGTATGACACCTAGATCGGATATGAACTACTTCATCTAGACTCCTTCATTTGCTGCTTCTGAAGCAGCTATGTATTTCGCTTCACATGTAGATCCCGCCATGACACTTTGTTTAGAACTGCACCAACTGATAGCTCCACCGTTCAATGTAAACACGTATCCGGTTTGCGATTTAGAATCATACGGATCAGTGTCAAAGCTTGCATCAACGGAACCATTTACAATGAGCTCTTTATCACCTCCATAAATGAGAAACATATCTTTTGTCCTTTCTTTGCTTGATCCACCTTGTAACACAGGCAAGAACCCTTTCTTTGCTTGATCCATTTTGAACTTCTTCAAAACTTTGTCAAGGTATGTGCTTTGTGAAAGTCCAATTAAGCGTCTTGATCTATCTCTATAGATCTTGATGCCCAATATATAAGCAGCTTCACCAAGGTCCTTCATTGAAAAACTCTTATTCAAGTATCCCTTTATGCTATCCAGAAATTCTATATCATTTCTAATCAACAATATGTCATCTACATATAATATTAGAAATGCTACAGAGGTCCCACTCACTTTCTTGTAAATACAGACTTCTCCAAAAGTATGTATAAAACCAAATGCTTGATCACACTATCAAAGCATTTATTCCAACTCCGAGAGGCTTGCACCAGTCCATAAATGGATCGCTGGAACTTGCACACTTTGTTAGCTCCCTTTGGATCGACAAAACCTTCTGGTTGCATCATATGCAACTCTTCTTCCAGAAATCCATTCAGGAATGCAGTTTTGACATCCATTTGCCAAATTTCATAATCATAAAATGCGGCAATTGCTAACATGATTCGGACAGACTTAAGCATCGCTACGGGTGAGAAAGTCTCATCGTAGTCAATCCCTTGAACTTGTCGAAAACCTTTCGCAACAAGTCGAGCTTTATAGACAGTAACATTACCGTCAGCGTCAGTCTTCTTCTTGAAGATCCATTTATTCTCAATGGCTTGCCGATCAACGGGCAAGTCAACCAAAGTCCACACTTTGTTCTCATACATGGATCTCATCTTAGATTTTATGGCCTCAAGCCATTTTGCGGAATCTGGGCTCACCATCGCTTCTTCATAGTTCGTAGGTTCGTCATGGTCTAGTAACATAACTTCCAGAACAGGATTACCGTACCACTCTGGTGCGGATCTTACTCTGTTTGACCTACGAGGTTCAGTAACAACTTGATCTGAAGTTCCATGATCATCATCATTAACTTCCTCACTAACTGGTGTAGACGTCATGGGAACCGGTTTCTGTGATGAACCACTTTCCAATAAGGGAGCAGGTACAGTTACCTCATCAAGTTCTACTTTCCTCCCACTCACTTCTTTCGAGAGAAACTCCTTCTCTAGAAAGGATCCATTCTTAGCAACGAATGTATTGCCTTCGGATCATTGATAGAAGGTGTACCCAACAGTCTCCTTTGGGTATCCTATGAAGACACATTTCTCCGATTTGGGTTCGAGCTTATCAGGTTAAAGCTTTTTCACATAAGCATCGCAGCCCCAAACTTTAAGAAACGACAACTTTGGTTTCTTGCCAAACCACAGTTCATAAGGCGTCGTCTCAACGGATTTTGATGGTGCCCTATTTAACATGAATACAACCGTCTCTAAAGCATAACCCCAAAAAGATAGCGGTAAATCAATAAGAGACATCATAGATCGCACCATATCTAGTAAAATACGATTACGATGTTCGGACACACCATTACGCTGTGGTGTTCCGGGTGGCGTGAGTTGCGAAACTATTCCGCATTGTTTCAAATGTAGACCAAATTCGTAACTCAAATGTTCTCCTCCATGATCAGATCGTAGAAACTTTATTTTCTTGTTACGATGATTTTTACTTCACTCTGAAATTCTTTGAACTTTTCAAACGTTTCAGACTTATGTTTCATTAAGTAGATATACCCATATCTGCTTAAATCATTTGTGAAGGTGAGGAAATAACGATATCCGCCACGAGCCTCAACATTCATCGGACCACATACATCTGTATGTATGATTTCCAACAAATCTGTTGCTCTCTCCATAGTACCGGAGAACGGCGTTTTAGTCATCTTGCCCATGAGGCACGGTTCGCAAGTACCAAGTGATTCATAATCAAGTGGTTCCAAAAGTCCATCAGCATGGAGTTTCTTCATGCGCTTTACACCGATATGACCTAAACGGCAATGCCACAAATAAGTTGCACTATCATTATCAACTCTGCATCTTTTGGCTTCAACATTATGAACATGTGTATCACTACTATCAAGATTCATCAAAAATAGACCACTCTTCAAGGGTGCATGACCATAAAATATATTACTCATATAAATAGAACAACTATTATTCTCTGATTTAAATGAATAACCGTCTCGCATCAAAAAAGATCCAGATATAATGTTCATGTTCAACGTTGGCACCAAATAACAATTATTTAGGTCTAATACTAATCCCATAGGTAGATGTAGAGGTAGCGTGCCGACGGCGATCACATCGACTTTGGAACCGTTTCCCACGCGCATCGTCACCTCATCCCTGGCCAGAGTTTGCTTAATCCGTAGTCCCTGTTTCGAGTTGCAAATATTAGCAACAGAACCAGTATCAAATACCCAGGTGCTACTGCGAGCTCTAGTAAGGTACACATCAATAACATGTATATCACATATACCTTTGTTCACCTTGCCATCCTTCTTATCCGCCAAATACTTGGGGCAGTTCCGCTTCCAGTGACCAGTCTGCTTGCAGTAGAAGCACTCAGTCTCATGCTTAGGTCCAGACTTGGGTTTCTTCTCCTGAGCAGCAACTTGCTTGTTGTTCTTCTTGAAGTTCCCCTTTTTCTTCCCTTTGCCCTTTTTATTGAAACTGGTGGTCTTATTGACCATCAACACTTGATGCTCCTTCTTGATTTCTACCTCCGCAGCCTTTAGCATTGCGAAGAGCTCGAAAATCGTCTTATCCATCCCTTGCATGTTATAGTTCATCACGAAGCTCTTGTAGCTTGGTGGCAGTGATTGAAGAATTCTATCAATGACGCTATCATCCGGAAGATTAACTCCCAGTTGAATCAAGTGATTATTATACCCAGATATTTTGAGTATATGCTCACTGACAGAACTATTCTCCTCCATTTTGCAGGTGTAGAACTTATTGGAGACTTCATATCTCTCAATCCAGGCATTTTCTTGAAATATTAACTTCAACTCCTGGAACATCTCATATGCTCCATGACGTTCAAAACGTCGTTGAAGTCCCGGTTCTAAGCCGTAAAGCATGGCACACTGAACTATCGAGTAGTCATCAGCTTTGCTCTGCCAGACGTTCATAACATCTGGTGTTGCTCCTGCAGCAGGTTTGGCACCTAGCGGTGCTTCTAGGACGTAATTCTCCTGCGCAGCAATGAGGATAATCCTCAAATTACGGACCCAGTCCGTGTAATTGCTACCATCATATTTCAACTTTGCTTTCTCAAGGAACGCATTAAAATTCAACGGAACAACAGCATGGGCCATCTATCTACAATCAACATAGACAAGCAAGATACTATCAGGTACTAAGTTCATGATAAATTTAAGTTCAATTAATCATATTACTTAAGAACTCCCACTTAGATAGACATCCCTCTAATCCTCTAAATGATCACGTGATCCAAATCAACTAAACCATAACCGATCATCACGTGAAATGGAGTAGCTTTCAATGGTAAACATCATTATGTTGATCATATCTACTATATGATTCACGCTCGACCTTTCGGTCTCTGTGTTCCGAGGCCATATCTACATATGCTAGGCTCGTCAAGTTTAACCTGAGTATTCTGCGTGTGCAAAACTGGCTTGCACCCGTTGTAGATGGACGTAGAGCTTATCACACCCGATCATCACGTGGTGTCTGGGCACGACGAACTTTGGCAACGGTGCATACTGAGGGAGAACACTTTTATCTTGAAATTTTAGTGAGAGATCATCTTATAATGCTACCGTCAATCAAAGCAAGACAAGATGCATAAAAGATAAACATCACATGCAATCAATATAAGTGATATGATATGGCCATCATCATCTTGTGCTTGTGATCTCCATCTCCGAAGCACTGTCATGATCACCATCGTCACCGGCGCGACACCTTGATCTCCATCGTAGCATCGTTGTCGTCTCGCCAACTATTGCTTCTACGACTATCGCTACCGCTTAGTGATAAAGTAAAGCAATTACAGGGTGATTTCATTGCATACAATAAAGCGACAACCATATGGCTCCTGCCAGTTGCCGATAACTCGGTTACAAAACATGATCATCTCATACAATAAAATATAGCATCATGCCTTGACCATATCACATCACAACATGCCCTGCAAAAACAAGTTAGACGTCCTCTACTTTGTTGTTGCAAGTTTTACGTGGCTGCTACGGGCTTAGCAAGAATTGTTCTTACCTACGCATCAAAACCACAACGATAGTTCGTCAAGTTAGTGTTGTTTTAACCTTCTCAAGGACCGGGCGTAGCCACACTCGGTTTAACTAAAGTTTGAGAAACTGACACCCACCAGCCACCTGTGTGCAAAGCACGTCCGTAGAACCAGTCTCGCGTAAGCGTACGCGTAATGTCGGTCCGGGCCGCTTCATCCAACAATACCGCCGAACCAAAGTATGACATGCTGGTAAGCAGTATGACTTGTATCGCCCACAACTCACTTGTGTTCTACTCGTGCATATAACATCTATGCATAAAACCTGGCTGGGATGCCACTGTTGGGGAACGTAGTAATTTCAAAAAAATTCCTACGCACACACAAGATCATGGTGATGCATAGCAACGAGAGGGGGGGTGTATCTTCATACCCTTGAAGATCGCTAAGCGGAAGCGTTTATCAACACGGTTGATGTAGTCGTATGTCTTCACGATCCGACCGATCCAAGTACCGAACGCACGGCACCTCCAAGTTCTGCACACGTTCAGCTCGATGACGTCCTCGCCTTCTCGATCCAGCAAGACAGGCGAAGTAGTAGATGAGTTTCGGTAGCACGACGGCGTGGTGACGGTGTTGGTGAAGAACAATCTCCGCAGGGCTTCGCCTAAGCACTACGGAAACTATGATGGAGGATAAACTAGAGGGGAAGGGGTTGCCGGCACACGGCTTGGTGTTTCTTGATGTGTCTTTGGTGCTAGCCCTGCCTCTCTATTTATATGTTGAGCCCTGGGGTCGAAACTTGGAGTAAAAGCCTCCTCAAAGTTGGTTTTTCCCGAAAGGCAAGAGTCCTACATGGACTCCAGGGCTAGACGCCACGGTTCCTGGCGTCTAGCCTCTGGTCTTCGCAAAACTTCCTTTTGCACTTTCCAAAAGCCTCGTGGGCTTTCCCCTTTGGCCCAAATAACGTGTTCTCGTACCCAAACATTTCGGGAAACATCCGGAACCCCTTCCGGTGAATTCCGGAACCCTTCCAGAGATCAAACACTATTATCCCATATATTAAACTTTATCTCCGGACCATTCCGGAGTTCCTCGGCATGTCCATGATCTCATCCGGGACTCCGAACAACATTCGATCACCAACATACATAACTCATATAATACTATATTGTCAACAAAACGTTAAGCGTGCGGACCCTACGGGTTCGAGAACTATGTAGACATGACCGAGATACGTCTCCGGTCAATAACCAATAGCGGGACCTGGATGCCCATATTGGCTCCCACATATTCTACGAAGATCTTTATCGGTCAAACCGCATAACAACATACGTTGTTCCCTTTGTCATCGGTATGTTACTTGCTCGAGATTCGATCGTCGGTATCTCAATACCTAGTTCAATCTCGTTACCGGCAAGTCTCTTTACTCGTTCCATAATACATCATCCCGCAACTAACTCATTAGTTGCAATGCTTGCAAGGCTTTAAGTGATGTGCATTATCGAGTGGGCCCAGAGATACCTCTCTGACAATCGGAGTGACAAATCCTAATCTCGAAATACGCCAACCCAACAAGTACCTTCGGAGACACATGTAGAGCACCTTTATAATCACCCAGTTACGTTGTGATGTTTGGTAGCACACAAAGTGTTCCTCTGGTAAACGGGAGTTGCATAATCTCATAGTCATAGGAACATGTATAAGTCATGAAGAAAGCAATAGCAACATACTAAACGATCGAGTGCTAAGCTAACGGAATGGGTCAAGTCAATCACATCATTCTTCTAATGATGTGATCCCGTTAATCAAATGACAACACATGTCTATGGCTAGGAAACATAACCATCTTTGATCAACGAGCTAGTTAAGTAGAGGCATACTAGTGACACTCTGTTTGTCTATGTATTCACACAAGTACTGTGTTTACGGTTAATACAATTCTAGCAAAAATATTAAACATTTATCATGATATAAGGAAATAAATAATAACTTTATTATTGCCTCTAGGGCATATCTCCTTCAGTCTCCCACTTGCACTAGAGTCAATAATCTAGATTACACAGTAATGATTCTAACACCCATGGAGTCTTGGTGCTGATCATGTTTTGCTCGTGGAAGAGGCTTAGTCAACGAGTCTGCAACATTCAGATCCGTATGTATCTTGCAAATTTCTATGTCTCCCACCTGGACTAAATCCCGGATGGAATTGAAGCGTCTCTTGATGTGCTTGGTTCTCTTGTGAAATCTGGATTCCTTCACCAAGGCTATTGCTCCAGTATTGTCACAAAAGATTTTCATTGGACCCGATGCACTAGGTATGACACCTAGATCGGATATGAACTACTTCATCTAGACTCCTTCATTTGCTGCTTCCGAAGCAGCTATGTATTTTGCTTCAGACGTAGATCCCGCCACGACGCTTTGTTTAGAACTGCACCAACTGACAGCTCCACCGTTCAATGTAAACACGTATCCGGTTTGCGATTTAGAATCATCCGGATCAGTGTCAAAGCTTGCATCAACGTAACCATTTACAATGAGCTCTTTTTCACCTCATAAATGAGAAACATATCCTTCGTCCTTTTCAGGTATTTCAGGATGTTCTTGACCGCTGTCCAGTGATCCACTCCTGGATTACTTTGGTACCTCCCTGCTAGACTTATAGCAAGGCACACATCAGGTCTTGTACACAGCATTGCATACATGATAGAGCCTATGGCTGAAGCATAGGGAACATCTTTCATTTGCTCTCTATCTTCTGCAGTGGTCGGGCATTGAGTCTTACTCAACTTCACACCTTGTAACACAGGCAAGAACCCTTTCTTTGCTTGATCCATTTTGAACTTCTTCAAAACTTTGTCAAGGTATGTGCTTTGTGAAAGTCTAATTAAGCGTCTTGATCTATCTCTATAGATCTTGATGCCCAATATATAAGCAGCTTCACCGAGGTCCTTCATTGAAAAACTCTTATTCAAGTATCCCTTTATGCTATCCAGAAATTCTATATCATTTCTAATCAACAATATGTCATCCACATATAATATTAGAAATGCTACAGAGTTCCCACTCACTTTCTTGTAAATACAGGCTTCTCCAAAAGTCTGTATAAAACCAAATGCTTGATCACACTATCAAAGCATTTATTCCAACTCCGAGAGGCTTGCACCAGTCCATAAATGGATCGCTGGAGCTTGCACACTTTGTTAGCTCCCTTTGGATCGACAAAACCTTCTGGTTGTATCATATACAACTCTTCTTCCAGAAATCCATTCATGAATGCAGTTTTGACATCCATTTGCCAAATTTCATAATCATAAAATGCGGCAATTGCTAACATGATTCGGATAGACTTAAGCATCGCTACGGGTGAGAAAGTCTAATCATAGTCAATCCCTTGAACTTGTCGAAAACCTTTCGCAACAAGTCGAGCTTTATAGACAGTAACATTACCGTCAGCGTCAGTCTTCTTCTTGAAGATCCATTTATTCTCAATGGCTTGCCGATCAACGGGCAAGTCAACCAAAGTCCACACTTTGTTCTCATACATGGATCCCATCTTAGATTTCATGGCCCCAAGCCATTTTGCGGAATCTGGGCTCACCATCGCTTCTTCATAGTTCGTAGGTTCGTCATGGTCTAGTAACATAACTTCCAAAACAGGATTACCGTACCACTCTGGTGCGGATCTTACTCTGTTTGACCTACGAGGTTCAGTAACAACTTGATCTGAAGTTCCATGATCATCATCATTAACTTCCTCACTAATTGGTGTAGACGTCACAGGAACCAGTTTTTGTGATGTACCACTTTCCAATAAGGGAGCTGGTACAGTTACCTCATCAATATGTTCTCCTTTGAGAGGTTCATGGGAGTCCTAAAGAAATATGTCCGTAACCGCGCTAGGCTAGAAGGAAGCATCTCCATGGGCCATCAAACAGAGGATGTCATTGGGTTTTGTGTTGACTTCATTCCTGGCCTTAAGAAGTTAGGTCTTCCTAAATCGCGGTATGAGGGTAGACTGACTGGAAAAGGCACGCTTGGAGGGGAGACAATAATATGTAGGAACGAATATTCTTGGTCTCAAGCACATTCCACAGTTTTACAGAACTCTACCTTGGTGACCCCTTATGTCGATGAACATAAGAACAGTCTGCGCTCCAAACACCCGGAGCAGTGCGACGACTGGATTACATGTGAACACATCAGGATTTTCAGCAGTTGGTTGGGGACACGTCTCAGAGGTGAAAACACTTTTTGTGAGGAGCTGTACTCGTTGTCCCGGGGACCATCTTCGACTGTAATGATTTGGAAAGGATACGGGATAAATGGGAATACATTTTACACGATCGCCCAAGATCAAAAGAGCACTAACCAAAACAGCGGTGTCCGCTTTGATGCAGCCACTGAGAGGGGAAATGACACATATTATGGTTACATAGTGGACATATGAGAACTTGACTACGGAGTAGATTTTAAGGTCCCTTTGTTTAAATGCAAATGGGTCAATCTGTCAGGAGGTGAGGTACAGATAGACCCATAGTACGGAATGACAACAGTGGATCTGAACAATCTTGGGTACACTGACAAACCGTTCGTCCAAGCCAATGATGTGGCACAGGTTATCTATGTGAAGGACATGTCTACCAAACCGAGAAAAAGAAAAAATAAGGAAGCGAATACATCATACGATGAGCCAAAGCGCCACATAGTTCTTTCAGGAAAAAGGGACATCGTGGGAGTGGAGGGCAAGACAGATATGTCCGAAGATTATGAAAAGTTTCATGAAATTCCTCCCTTCAAAGTCAAGGCTGACCCAAGCATCCTGATAAATGATGAAGATTATCCATGGTTACGGCGCAATAAGGAAAGGACACAAGCGAAGAAAAAGTGAAAACTTTGTCCACAACTATTATGATGATACCATGCCAACTTTCAACCTTTTCGTAGTTCATTTGAAATGCCTATTGTAACAGACAAGTTTCCGTATGAAATCCTGATACTTCGAAAAAGATTGTCCGTTTTGTACATGAAGTGCATCCAATTTTTGCCGTAACCCACTCAACTTTCTTGCACATGTTATGTGGATGAAATGATGTTACCATGCCAACTTCCAACCTTTTCAGAGTTCATTTGAAATGCTTTTCAATTTCAGGGTCTTATAGCTCAAAATAATTGGTAAATGCATGAAAAATAACCCTCTCAACTTTTTAGCACATGCTATGTGGGTGAAAGGGTTGAAAATTGATGATGTGAGTAGAAACCAAATAAAAAAATAAACTCAAATAAAATATATAAGTAGAAACATAATAAACTTTTATAAATAAGTAGAAAGAATTATCAAAGTATTTTCTGTGGAAAACATTAAAAGCAAAAAGGATTTTCATAAAATAAATACAAACAACATAAAAGAAAATAAAATAAATAAGTATAAACAAAATAAATTTTTATAAATAAGTAGAAACAAAATAAAATAAAATAAAATAAGTAGAAACAAAATAAAATAAAATAAAATAAGTAGAAACAAAATAAAATAAAATAAAATAAACTTTCATAAAATAAATATGTAGAAATAAAATAAAACAAAATAAAATAAACTATAACAAAATTAAAAAAAGCAACAAAGAAAACAAAAAAACTGGAAATATGTTAAAAAAAATGCCACCTACTAGGCCACCACGGCCTGAATACGACTAGAAACCCATCTAGTTGGGCCAGGATTCAGGCCCGCAGAAGGCCCAGTAGGCCCACAGGCAGATACAATGTGTTTAGGCCCGAAAGCCTGCATTTGAGAGGAGCTCGGGAGGGCAGCGGGATTGAGGCTTATAAACCACTCTCGAGCTCCCTCAACTAGCGAGGTGGGACTAAACTTTCGTGCCGCGACGCGGGCAGCACAATGCCTTTAGTCCAGGTTGGTGCCACCAACCGGGACTAAAGGCATGCATTGGTACCGGTTCATGCCACCAACCGGTACCAATGCCCCCCCTTTAGTCCCTGTTGGTGCCACCAACCGGGATCAAATACCTCTGCTTCCCGCCCTTTGGGCTGCTAAAAAGAGGCCTTTGGTCCCGGTTGGTGCCACCAACCGGGACTAAAGGTCGCATTCGTCCCGGTTTGTCTCACGAACCGGGACCAATGCTTTGTCTATATAACTGGCACTCGTCAAAATTTTATTCAGTTCTTCCCCGCCCCGACGCCACCAGGCTGTCCTCTCCGCCTCGCCGTCGCCGTCGTCGCCCCGCGCCGCCCCAACACCGTCGCCTCCCCGCGCCCCGTGCCCTGCGACGCCGCCGACCCCTGCCTCGCTCGTCGCCCGTCGCCGCGCCGCCCCTCACGCACCGTCCCCGTCCCTTGCCCGTCGCCCTCGCCGCGCCCCTCACTCCATCTCCATCCGGTGAGCTAGATTTTGTTCATAGATTTTAATTTGTTCATAGATTTTTTTCATAGGTTTAATTAGATGTGTAGTTAATTTAGATGTGTGGTAATTTAGATGTGTATTTAATTGATTTAGATTTTGTTCATAGATTTTTTTGCTAGATTTTTTTCATAGATTTAATTAGATGTGTAGTTAATTTAGATGTGTAGTTAATTGAGTTAGATTTTGTTCATAGATTTTTTGTTAGATTTTTTTCATAGGTTTAATTAGATGTGTAGTTAATTTAGATGTGTAGTTAATTGAGTTAGATTTTGTTCATAGATGTTTTTGTTAGATTTTTTTCATATTGTGTAATTTGTTCATATTGTGTTAGATTTTTTTTCTGCTAATAGAATTTTTTGGTGATATTATTATTCAATATGCATGTTTGTATGTTCATATATATACAAAGATCGAATATGTCAATTTTTTATGATTTTTTCTGTTCATAGAATTTTTATGAGTTTTTTCTGTTGTGATTTTGTTCATAGAATTTTAATGATTTTTTTGTTCATAGAATTTTTCTTTGTCAATTTATGTATATGTTCTTATTGTGTATGTATAGGAAAATTGTGTATGATCAAAGTCATTTATGTATATGTTCATATTTAGAAGAAAAAGCAGGAGAGAAAAAAGGAAAATAAGAAGAGAAAGTGTTTAATATAATTAGTTAGAAAAATAATAGACCTAGTTAAACTAGTTTATTTTTAGTATAGTACTACTTTATTTTATTTATAGTAAGTGCTTAATATATAGTTGAACTAGTTGATTTAATAAACTACTTTATTTTACTATAGAAGTAGTTTATTTTTAGTAAGTACCACTTTATTTATTTATAGTAAGTGCTTAGTAGTTGATTTAATAAAACTACTTTATTTTATTATATATAGAAGTAGTTCCCGCATCGACGTCGACGATGCCTATCCCGCATCCTCGTCGTCGACTCGGCGGTGGAGGCCTGCTTGATCAGGGCCATGTCCGGGACTGGGCTCTGTCGGGCTGGTATTGGGAGGTGCTACCTTCCGGAGGGGCGTAGGTTGGTGAGGAGCCAGCCCGTTGTTGACCCGATCTTTGTTTGGTGGCGGCCGCGTGGGCCAGTGACGGTGCCGAGGCATCCGGACACCACGGAGGTGGTACGTCACCGTGTCAGCGAGGAGGACGACCACGCCCGTCGCTACATGGTTGCGTTGGAGGGCAGGTTCGACAATACCTGGCAGGTTCTTCAGAGATCTCACTGGAGCTATAATCCTGTGATGGTTCCTTATCTTTGGGTGTCCACCGCCCGCGACGATACCCGTCGGGCGCTACGGTTCGAGCTGTATTAGCGATGCTATATGTATGATAGTATTCAAAGAGTATTAGTGATAATATTCGACACAAGAGATGATGTACTTTTGCTTATAATTGAATGCATGCTAATTTGTATACTACTTTATTTTACGATTTGGTTTTGCTTATTGAATGCTCATATTGGAAAAGTACTCCTACTTTGAATGCTAAAATTGGAGAGCACTATGGAAAAATCTAGGAGCCCCCTCCATCATCCACGCCGTCGTGGGGGTAGCTTCCTTCATTCCCGTGTAATAATGCACTCGCGAATGAAAGGAGGAGCTACCATCACCGACAATCAACCCGTGATTAATATTAATGATCTAATTTAAGTTTTTTAGTACATATATTTAATTGTACAAGTTTAATATTTGAATTATGAACATAGGCCGGAAATGTCGTACTTGGACGACGAAAACCATCCGGGGAGTGCGAGTGGTGCCACGACGACCGAGGTATGTGCGACAGGTTCTTTGAGCTGGACGAAGATCGGCGCTTCAGCATTAAGCTCGAGGAGACCTTCGATATTGAAACAGTACGCAACGACAACAATAATTTTTTCGTAATTAAGCACGACTTCAACTATTTTAACGTGTATTTTTTATCTTTTCCAATTCGACTAGCTTATCCCATGCTATGTCAGACGCTATGTCTTGAAGAGGATGGGTTTTGAAGACCATGAAAGTATGGAAACCAAGAAAATTCACCTAAGGACCCATCATGGCGTGGATTTTGAAGTAAAGTTGTACAATTCTGTGAGTGTAACCCATTTTGGTTGTAAAAATTGGGAAGCACTTTGCAAGATGTATGGTTTTGATGAGGGTATACTTGTCACCATGGATCTCGATGATCCTACAATCGAGCAAGACAATATGGACATTTGGGTCCTTATTGATACACTTTCAATTCTTCCCCCATGTGAGCTTCTCAAACATAGTTATTAAGTAATTTATATTGTTTATTTCAAAATAGTTGACAGCTTATTTCCATTGACAGCTTATTTTCATTCTTCAAAGAATGTGCGGAAGATGGTAGACAAAACCCACTACACCGATGACTCCGAATTAACTTATAAGGATAAAAATCATCTAATCGCATTTTGTACTGATCTTGAGAATTACAATATCTACAATCGAACTCCTCAACATTATGGTCAATACGTGCCACTAGTGCTCGTGTTGAACTACGGTAACTACCATGGAGATATCCTGGTAAGATTTTTTACTATTACGACATCCGTGCATCTTTTTGCATACTTCTAAAACTAGTACATCATTGCTAACTACGAAGTTATTACTATATTTTTCAACAGATAATCCCGAATGATTGTGTGCCTCATCTGATGTATACGCACGGTCGCCTTGATGTTTTGAACATACAACCAAGTCGTCCTACGAATCTCAACTGTCCATACCGGATTTCTAAAAGAAGTGGAGACATGACAATCAAAGAATGGAAAAAATGTATGGACAGTTGTAAGGAGCTTCTTGGAAGCAAATGGAAGCGAAGCGCAAGAATTGGAGGCAGGCTGATCTCCATTCTTCATAATGGAGAGTCAGGGTTTATATTGTTTTATGCTATTTTATCTTAAGTGTGTTTAGGTCCTACCTGATACTGATGATCATGTGCTAAGAACAATTATGTAGGGTTGGGTTCGATGACTATGAGTATGATGATCGTATGACTTGTTATTAGTAACGAGTAGAAGTTGTATGATGTTGCATGATTAGTAGGACTTGTTATTATATATGATGATGTATGATGCGAGCATGAAGAGTTATTATATATCAGCGGGTGAAATGAACATAGCAATAGCGTTGGTAAACCAAGCACGAAGATATAAGACAGGACACTTCTCTCTATTAGCTAGCTAATAACAACCTAAATTAACCCCCAAAACCCCTAAACCAGCCACTTTAAGAAAAAACTCAGCTCCAGCCAGCTGCTGACGCGTGGATACCTTTTGGTCCCGGTTTATGTCACCAATCGGGACCAAAGGCCCCCTGCCTAGGCTGCCCGTGACGGCCACATGGAGGCCCATCTGTCCCGGTTCGTGTAAGAACCGGGACTAAAGGGGGAGGCATTAGTAACGACCTATTAGTCCCGGTTCAAGAACCAGGACTAAAGGGCCTTACGAACCGGGACAAATGCCCTGTTTTCTACTACACTCCGTTTTGATGTAGATATTCACGTCTAGGAATTGATATTGGCATTTACGTTCCCGAATGTGGCTGTTTGGATGGTCTTGGCATTGACGCATCAAATCGCACCTCGATTTCGAACCGTCCTCCGCAACACTAGCAGCACCCCGTCCCGAATTCGGACCTCCGCCCCTCTGATTTGGTTGATATTGCCTCACTCCCGCGTAACCCTTCGACTTGGCCTGAAGAAAGAAAGGTCGCTCAGCCACCGGTCGACGCAACTCGCGCGGAACAGGTGCTCGCATGCCGGCAGCCGTTGGCCCTTCTCCCCGACCTGCAGTACGGCCGAGCATATGGCGCACTGCTCCCACCCCTCATCTGCATCGGCCCTCTTGAACCCGAACGTAATTGGAGCCCTGCCGAGATCTGATTCTTAGCAATCCCGCCGCCACCTGTCGCAGTGGTGGGCGTGGTCGCCGTTGCAAGATGCCGACGGCAAGGGAGGTGAGGATGAGGAGTGGAACGGCTACGGCCAAGGCCGGGATCCCAGGAACGAGTAGAGGAGAAAGATGGAGACGCACAACCTGCTACTTAAGCTACTGGTTTCGATGGCGGCTGGCTAGAGGACGGCAGCGTGATTGCTTGGGCTCACGCAAGGACGCATGGATGGCTTCTTGTGCCCCTGCGACCCCCGCGCCTTTCTCCCATTGCTGCTGTGTGTCGCCGCTGCTGTCTTCATAGCCGGAGCTGCTTGTCTGACTGTGCTTGTCTCGTACATATGGGGCAATTCAATGCTTTGACCATCCAAACAAGAATCAACATCGATCTTTCCTTGAATTCCAAATGCCTAATGCATACACATCCAAACACCTGAATTCTGGTTGAATATCAATACCAATGTCCCTGTGATTTGATATTGAAGCCAATTCAATTCCATGGCTGTGAATATCTACATCCAAACAGAGCGTTAGTGATTAGAGGTTTTATCTTTCGTGTAATTCTTTTTCCTATAAGAGAACAAACACTGTTTGCAAAAAGAACAAAAGTGGAGAAATAGAT
The DNA here is from genome assembly GCF_002162155.2 of Triticum dicoccoides. Lineage (NCBI taxonomy): Eukaryota > Viridiplantae > Streptophyta > Magnoliopsida > Poales > Poaceae > Triticum > Triticum dicoccoides. The sequence goes on along the minus strand of NC_041385.1, from coordinate 740,548,927 downwards.
TAACTCCGAGGTTTCCTATGTAATATACTACTAGGACGATGCCGGAGTTCTTTTCGCCTTTTATCAGTTGCAATCTTTGCTTTAAGCATAACCATAGTCTACTTTCCTACCCACTCCATGCCTTAGACATATTTTTCGTTTGTTGTCTAAACTTTTAATATACCTCTACTACTGGTGAAAGTTTTGAGTTCTATTCCCTCTAACTAAATTAATATGATCTCCTCTCCTGGCGACGATCTATAGCATTATTGTGCTAGCTACATTGATCCCACGCTCCGGCTCTAATTTTCTCCTCCATCTAAGCAGTAGTGCTTGTGGCCTTTAATTTCTTTGCTGTAGGGCCTAGCCATCCAATGGTTCGGTGTGATGGAGCCTAATTTCAGGAGAAAGCAACGTTAAAGCAAGGAAACCCCATGCCTTTTAGCATAACAAAACCCAGAGCCTTGCCTTTCATGATGCTTAGGTTTGGCTAATATATGTCTTTGGCCACTAATGTCATTACCAATTAGCCCACACTCACTTTTTCATGATGCTTAGGTTTAGCCAATGTATATGTCTTTCGTGCTTGCTAATATAATCACCAGTTAACTAGCCCACCCTCCGTTACCTTTAGGCGATGGATGCTAAAGGTAGGGGTCTCTCATTTCCAATGATATCTTTGAATTAGAATAGTTATCATCAAGCTTCTCAGCCCCCATACTGTAGTATTTGTTGCTTTCACATGGACCCATGAGGATACCATGCCGCTACACTTAATCTGATCCGCAGTTAGGACATCTACTAGATCCAAGAGATCGACGAGGCCAATGGCTAGCCACCTCTTTGACCATTTTACACTATACTACTAGCTAGCTAGTGCATATTGTAGCACCTCCTACAAAATTGTCGAGCATGAACTTTCAAAAAAAAAGAAAAAAGTGAGGGCATGCATGAATTGCTTCCGAGACATAGATACATGCATGGTAATTAACCATTTGCCAAGTCCAAGTGTATTGGCAAAACAAATCAATGTCCAGGACCTACATACATGTGTTTATCTGTCTATTTTAAGATATGTACTACTAGCATTTGCTTTTGGCTTGATGGTGTCCGGATTCAAAATGCTCCTCTACATGTGGGTTGATGGAATCCTCTCGAGATGCTAGCTAGCATGGAGGAACACGTCAAGAGAGAGGTTGGATTAAGTACGTGTCTTAATGTCCAAGTGATGGAGATGTAAACATACTTTGAGCGGGTATTTCTCCTCGAGACGCGCCACGTGTCTAAACTAGATAACTTGCGCTGCCTTTCCACTATAATACAACAACTGAGATGTTCCTCCTATTATACCTAACCTGCAATAAACAACTAGGAGAGATAGTCTTTGCTTACCACTGCAAAGGAATTATTATGTTTTCCTGCCTAGCTCAAGTTGTGCTTCGCTTTCATGTCGTGATGTGATGTCCAAAAGATAAACAGCGCGCCTTATAGTATTAGGAAAAGAAACCAGATAAACAGTGTGAAAGTATCCGGAGGCGGCATCAGAGGGGAGATGTAATTAATAGTTTTAATCTTACTTCCTGTCTGTGCTAACTGTCCCCACAGACATATCACATCATTTTTCCACGCATTTGATATTTCTATTTTCTTTTTGTCCCTTCTGTTTGTCAAGAGAGCACCGGGGTTGAAAACGACTGGATGGGGTTGGACCGATAGGTAGAGATAATCATCCACAAGTTAAGCTAGAGATAATCATCCTGGGCCATAATTAATCTCCCAGTGGACAGTGAAGATGAAAGTGCAAGGAACACAGTAGAACCTGCATGGTAACCCTGTAGACCCTCGATCTCAGGTTGACAGATTGCACTTTCTCCTCTCCCACTCCACTTCTCTTAACATGAATTTTATATATGCTCTTGCATGCATACAGGATCATGCATGCAGTGTGAGTGGTGATGATAATAAAAAACGGGAAAATGACCGGGACGGACGTGGAGATGCAGGGGCTGTTTGGTTCTAGGCCTAGGAGTGCCACACTTTGCCATATAATGTTTGCCAAACTTGCCTAAGATTAGTTCTTTAAAATGAGAGCCACAAGTTGACAAGCCTAAGGGAATCTTGCCACATTTTTTGTGTATATGTGATGTGGGACCATAGTGTGACTTGTCTAAGATGTGGCTTGAACCAAACACACACCTAGTTGGTCAAACTTGCCTAACTTTAAGTGTGGCAAGCTTTGGCAAACTTAGTCTCAAACCAAACAGCCCCGCAGATGGGAGATGGCGAGCGGAAAAGGTTTGGCTATCAGTAGGTGCTAGTAGAGCTAGGGGGCAGGGCCCTCCACTGAGATCATTGCCGCTAGCTTCCTTGGCCTTTTTATCACGTGTGGTGAACAGAGACAAGCCACCTAAAGGGCTGTTTAGTTTCAATAAGTCACCTGACTTATAAGTCAGGTGACTTAAAACCAGTGACTTATAAGTCATGCCTGTTTGATTGTCACCTGACTTATAAGTCACCTGACACACATTTTCACACAAATCAACATCATGCAGATGGTGGGACCCACGCAAAAGAGGGTGACTTATAAGTTTTAAGTTGGGGTGGAGCAACTTATGACTTATAAGTCGGGGTGACTTATAAGTCGGGTCTGTTTGGCAAAATAAGTCACTTTTTTTACTTTTTAACTTATAAGTTGGTGACTTATTTGAAACCAAATAGGCCCTAAAAAAATGAGAGAAGGCTGTTTGGACCATTTAGGTCAGGAAGCATTCCGCTAACGAAGTCCCCCTTCGTCTCATCCCAATGCTCTTCTGCTCTTCCTCCTCCTATTACCGGTTCACAGCCAAACAAGGATATCGGCAGAGGTAGAATTTTTCTTTTTGCAGGTGTTTTTATATCTAAGCTAGTACTGTACTAGTATCATAGAGTAGTAAGAGACAATGGATACAAACCCAAAGGAGTGACAACGATGAAAAGGACCAAACAAGATTAACCTACTACTCCCCTCGCTGCCTTTCCCCTGTGATTGGGCTACATTTTGGTTTAACCCCTTCACTCTCTGTGTTCACTCACTATCTAAGAGCATCTACAACCGGACTTGGCAAATCCGGCTCACAAACGCCCGCGAACGCGCCCAGGTGCGTCCACGAACACTGACCGAGCACGCCTTATATTTTCTTCTTCACATACAACTCTCTCATATTCATCTCTTAAATTCATATAAAAGCATGCAGAATATATAGCTACGTACTACGTTTTTACTACTCAAATTTCGTCGTTGTCGGCCATAGCTGGAGCTGCCAGCGCCAGAGTCGGAGCCGCCAACTCCAGAGCCTGGGCCGCCTTCATCTGTTGCCGACGGCGATGCCTGGCCTCCACAGCCGACTCCGAGCGGATGGAGTTCAAGATGGCGTGCTGCTCCTGCCACACGCCCACGTCCTCCTCCATCATCGGCGCCTCCTCCTCCCCCACATGTAGTGGCGCTGCCTCGTCCTCTTCCTCCGCCGGCTCTTGCTCCTCCTCCGTCGGCTCCTGCTCCTCCTCTTCCTCCTTCCCCGACACCTCCTCCTCAACCTCCTCGAAATCCTGCTCCGGTTCCAGAGGTAGCCTCGCTTCCCTTCGGATCCGGACCTGCTCAAGGAGGAAGAGACAATGCTGGATCGTGTAGTACGGCGGCATGGGGGCATGGCTAACGGGCTCGGGTGGCGGTGGAGGGAGGGAAGAGGCGGATGTGCTAGGGCTGGGGGCGCCGGCTGGCTTAAATAGCCGGTTATGGCCTCGGGCGGCGAGCTGGAGCGGCTCCATGTGGCGGTCACACCACGGCGTCGGTTTCCCGTCGGTTTCCCGACGAGTCCGTGTAGGGCCATGCCGTCAGGCCGATGTGGCGGGTGTGCCTGGGCGCCCCCATATCCGCCCCATATTTGGGCTGGATATGGGGGGTGCCGGCCAGCCCGGGCATTTGAGGGGGTCGTCTAGGTCAAAAAATCATGACCGGGCAGTGACCGGGCGGCCAACCCGGACGTTTTAGACTGGTTTGAGAGGTCCGATTGTAGATGCTCTAACATGTGAATGTGGTGGCATTCGTGGGACCCTTTGAAGGGGTCGTATTCAAAGTTCCAAACTCACGGTGAGGCCTGTCTGTACCTATCCCGAACAAATGCACCGCACCTTTGGGACGGACAAGGGAAGAAATGGCCTACATTTGTGCAGATCCGGCTACTCTACTTAGATACAAAGGAGATGCACCGTACCTGGTCACGCACCCATCGTCATCGCACACGTTTCGCCATTTCCATCCAGCAATCACGTACTTACGCACAGCACAGAGCACTACGGGTCAGCGATGAAGCGATTAATCCAAAGGTAATTAGTCGATGGCTTTGGGTGCCATTACCTGGCGACTCAGTGCCGCACAAGAGCAGATAAGGCTAAACAATCCCTGGAGCTCGTCTGGTCTCGTCGACCAGCCTCTAAAGAACGCCAGACATGTTTGGTAGGTGAGTATTTGTTTGGTCGAGGAATATTTAAGCACACGCACACATATATTTCTGGTCAATTGCATTGCATGGCTCCTGAAATTCAGGCGGTTTGGACATTGGCATCTCATCAGTGCATGATTGAACAGACAACAAACGACCAAGCATTAGCGATGGATTGATTGATTAAACACGAACGGACTGGACATAATGGATCAGTATGTTTGACCAAACGTACTTGCGCTGGGGATTTCCATAGCTAGCTGCTCTGCCTCCCAGATTGTCTGGCCAACGGGAACAGCTGCCCCTGGCCATGCGGATCTACTTGCAGATAGTACTGTAGTAATTGAGCGCACAGCAACTATATAGAGAGCTATTATAAGAGCGAGCAGGAAACAGGTAGCACTGCTCCTGTTCGTACGAGTAATTTCGAGATTTTGAACGAAACGATTAGCGATTGGAGCATGAACGAGTTCGGCCGGATTTGAAGATGAATGCATTTACATGCTGGGATCGATCGATGGAAAAAGGCTGTGGCTGGACTAACAACGGAGTACTCCTACTGTGCATGCAATTGATCCCGGGGAGAATTCCTTATCTGACCCTTTCTTAAAATCTGGTTCCCTATTTGACCCTACAAATTTCATTTTTTTTTCTCTTTTTGACATCATAAATTCATTTTATTTCTTTAATGACACTTTGGTCCCTTTTTGCTGTTAACATCGTCAAATGTGACTTGAAATGTTTTATTTACCGATGCTTTGCCACGTTGGGCAAAACAACAGAAAAATCAGTTTGACCGAACCATACACATCCTCCCCCAATTCACTTCTCTCCCGATTCCCCTTCCTTCTCCCCGAGCCCTAACCCTACAGCGGCGGCGCCAGGCATGGAGTTGGGCGCGGCAAGTAGTGAAGGACGGGTGGGGCGGCGCTGTGCAGATTAATAAGAAACTGAGTGGATGAATTACCACTGTGAGTAGGTTGCAGGACGTACGACTTCCTTCCTGCTCCTGGCTAGCTAGCTAGCAGCAAATAAAAAAAGCCAGCTTTAGTGCCTGCTTTGCTTAGCAGCGCCCGTGCAGGCGTGCACCAGATCAGTATGACACCCCACTTCGTTCCGTCGGTATTTAGTGGCTCATCATGCTTGACGTGACGGCAGTTCAATTCTACTACTACGCACCAAATTAACAGCCAACGAACCCCACGGAGATGAGATAAACTGTCAATTCTCTGGGAAAATCCCAGCGTGCCGACAGGCCGGGGTATCGTCAGAAATGGATAGTACTAGAAGCATACGCGCGCTTTGCTGCGCCGTTTTTTCTAATTGTTGTTGGGTCGAACGTATTATGTTTTTGGACTACACACTATGGTCCATTTTCTCTAATTGTTGTTGGGTCGAACATACTATGTTTTTGGACTACGCACTATGGTCGTATTACTTTGTTAAGTAAAATACAGTAAAGAAAGAGAAGTGAAGACTGTAAAAAGAGAGGATAAAACACATGTCATTAGATAGTCAAGAATACCTATTCAATAATGTGTACATATTCCTAACAGAAAAAGAACCTTTCCCATATCTGTCATAAAAGTTTTGATTACCGTGGCTACATCGAGATAATACACCATGGCGTCAACACCAACTTGGAAACTTACAGAAGTTCCATTTCCGATTCGAGCTTCCCCACTTAGAAAATCTCACGACGGCAAATTTGAAACATACATGATATCTTATAAGAATTTATTTACTTACTAACCCTCAACTACTTGGGAGACGAAGAACTGGCGAAAATGAAATCACCCTCTAATTCACTATCATCAGATGGACATGCAATGCAAAGTGAAATCATATTCTCTCTTGACGTCCAAAACTCCAGAACTCAATTGCTAGGTTGTGGCCTATCACAACAAACAGTTTTGAATTGTTTGTCAGAATCCCCCTATAAACCGGGAATAGCCACAGAAATAGATGAACTCGGTGACACTCACTCCCATTGCTCGCCAAGAATCTATTGCAATATGCTTAATGTTGTTTATGCACTAGCACTTACTTTTCACACACAGAAAGATAAGATGATAGTAACAACATTCTGTTAAAAAATAACAAAAAACATGGAGAAAGGACACAATACCCTGCTACCTTCATGTATATAAATTCTCAAAAAAATCTAGTTGAAACCATACATTTGACAAATGAACGACATAATTGATAGTTATCAATCATGTGGATTTAAGTGGATAGCAGATTTTGCATTAGGTCATACGTCCTTGGTATAGATTCATCAGATCTTTGCTATTTCAAAGTTCATTCCATGACTAACTATACAAAGGGATATTTAATTCTTTATTTTACATCGATAAATGACACAAGCTGCAGCAAATCATGCAACATTTTTATTATGACTTGGACATGCTACAATTTTAGGAAGATCAAACAGATAAAACATTTTCAATTTATTTGCAGATACACATTAACAATTATATGTCTAGTAAAGAAACTATACATAACTGACTCTTTTGTTGGATAGAACTAAAAAATTCAACGGTAAGAAATTCTAAAAGCATACCTGCATCTTTGAACTTCAAAAATTAGAGGTGGTACCAGGGAACCAAAATGAAATATAATATACATGTCAAACAAAAGAAAATGCTCTCACTACAGCCGTTGTCTGATGTACCGTGAAATATAATGTTTTATGTCCCTTGGATAGTGTGGCCTAGAAAGCATATCCAGGGCTGTCATTTATATATAGCACATGATTTGATTGAATAACAAAAGAATGTGCTAGTCTGATAATCGTCCCTCCCTCAAACAAATGTACAAAGTGCAGAAGGCATAGCAAAGATAATAACTGTACTACCGTTGTTGATTCTCAAGTCAGGGCCACAACCAGCCTAGCCGGATGACAAATGCAGCTATGTATAAACATGGATATTCTATTTGGATTACTCTTCTTCATAAGATCAGCTAATCTAGGTGCAACAAAATAGGGAACCAACATGAGCATGAAGCAAACAAAACAAATCCTCAACTGATGTCATATCCGCTTGTCCAAGTGATAGTCATCTACAATGGTACTAATTCAGTTACATTCTGAGAATTGTGAAGACATTTATCTGCCATGAGCATAACCCATTTTCTTTTTAACAATGTAGGTTCTTATCACAAAGATATTTTCACAGTTTGTTTTGAGAAATGGCACATGCTAATTCAGTCGCGTTCAACTGCAGATTGGTAGTCAGTTTAATTACTTCGTTTCTAGACCCCTGGCCCCTTGCGCCAAACGTTGGTAGATTGTGGCCTTTGGATTCACGAATGCCACCTTGCTTGAGACAGTAATCAGCTTCGGCTGTGACCAAATTTGTAAAACAATGATTCAGATTTGAGTAACATCAAGAAATGTTTATTCAGAATAACATTGGAGTTGTTGTTATTCACAGAAGTTCGGACACTACAGTAACATTTTACCTTCAAGAGACCGGCAGAAAAAGGCGAACATGAGAAATCTTCTCTTTAGTGGATTGGTAGAAGCTTCAGATGGCCCTTTCCAGACTTGCTATATCCACCATTCTTGAATTTTACTCATTAGAAGAGCATGAAAAAAATCAAGGTCCAGAGCGAACGTCTTAACAGGCTAAATCCCGGCATGAATATCAACTACAGGTGTTGTGATGGCACTTGAAGATTGACTCACAAATCGCAACACTGAAATTTTTAAACAAGAAATACCAAGCATGAGATCCTTTATCGTTTTTTTAGGAAAAAGATCATGAAATCCTCATTGGAGGGCTTAACGCTTGAACTGAAAATGTCTGAATTTATTGGGTTGCTGCTACTGTAAAGCTAAACACAGATGAAATCTACTACTTATTTCAGAGGACACAAAGGGTATATGAAGATTAACTCCTTAGGTAGCATCTAGAATTCCATGAGCTCACCAGAAATCCATAGCTTGTCCGACCAAATAAGTAGCAGGCCTACAAATACTCCATGATTTTTGCTCAGAATTAAGATCAACTTTTCCGAAATTAGCCTAGGGAGAAAACAATAGCCTGGGGGGGAGGGGGGATGCGGACCATGGTGGGCTTGAGGAAGGTGGTCGGGCCTGCAAGTGGCGGACGTCCCTGTCCAGTGCCACCATGGTGCGTCCTGTCGGCGGCGCGGCGCACGGTGAGGGCCTTGGCGGCCTCCCGCAGCTCCAGCACGGTCCTCTCCTTCAAGACATGAAGCTCCCACAATCCATCCGCCTGACCTGCCCAACTCGACATTAGTGAAATAGAAAACCGGCCTGGGTGGATGATGAAGCGGTGGATGGAGACACCGGTGGTGGGTTGGGAAGGCCCGTGTGAGGAGGAGGGCCGCGAGCAATCTCGTGGTGCCTCACGGATCTGGACGAAGGAAACATCGCGCAAGGTGGTGTAGCCGGGGAGATGCGCGGCGGCAGCCGGAGCTCGGTGGGCGGCGACCGCTAGGCGGACGAACCCTACCGGGAGAAGATAGATATTGGGAGGGTGGCTCGCTCAAGGGCATGCGAAGTCAACATAGCTGAACCGAACAAACCAACTATTGGGTGGCCTGGCCACCTAGCAGTACGTCGGTTGCGACTTGGGAGCGATATTTTTTTTGACAAACGTAGTGAACTTCCGGGGAAAAAAACCTCGAGCGCTCCCAGGGCACCAATTCCTGGGAGCTTAGAAACTGTACAGATACAAGGCTACAGAATACGGTACAGGCGCGCGGCGGGCGGGGCGGGACCGCGCCTGTTCGCTACGTCCAATCCCTCCACCCGGATCCATCCATGCAGTCGCTGTTGTGGTAGCTGCATCAGCATGCCCTGCCTCATCGCCTTCCTCAACTTGCTGCCGTTGTCTGCTTGCTTTGCGCTTAGCAAAATACTCCCTCCGTTTCTAAACATAAGTCGTTGTAGAGATTCCACTATAAACCACATACGGATATATATAGATGCATTTTAAGTGTAGATTCATTCATTTTGTTCCGTATGTAGTTCATAGTGAAATCTCTACAAAGACTTATACGGTGTATTTAGGAACGGAGGGAGTATCATGCATGCATGCACCATTGCCGTCAGTGTACCGCACTCCGGGCGACCTTGTTGTTAACGACCGCCTTCTCTAGTCACTAAGCTCGTACAGATACAGGATTGCTGCAGTTGGTAGCTACTCCCTCCGTTCTGATTTACTCGTCGTAGTTTTAGTTCAATTTGAATTAAAACCACTACGAGTAAATCGGAACGGAGGGAGTAAGTTCTAGAGTAAACAACAAGAAGAACAGGGGGTTGCGACGTGGGAGGAGAGCCGGAGGTGGGGGAGATAGCTAGAGGAAGAGAGTGCTCACAGTTCTGTCGTATTGATTATGGCAACTGTTACAGAGGTACAAATAGCCGAGGCCACCCAACGTCTCCCATGGTACACGGCACGCAGGCCCAACGTGGAGAGTGGTTGTGATCCTCAAAGCTAGGAAGTAGTTACAACAATATACAGAAGTCTACATACATGCAACGACCGAGTTTAACACCCCCCGCAGTCGGAACGCCGCCGGGGTGGATGTTCAGACTGGACCTAAACTCGGTGAAGACCGCGCTCGGGAGCTCCTTGGTGAAGACGTCGGCATACCGGGATCCGGACGGAACATGCAGAACTCGTGCTTCGCCCAAGGATACACGATCACACACAAAGTGAATGTCAATTTTGACGTGCTTTGTGCGTTGATGCTGGACGGGGTTCGTCGACAGATACGTGGCGCTGATGTTGTCACAATACACAATCGCGACGCGAGTGGGAGGGCACCGGAGCTCCTGGAGAAGCTGGCGTAGCCAGGTAGTTTCAGCGACACAGTTGGCGACAACCTGATATTCAGCTTCAGTGCTGCATCGGGACACCGTGTGCTGCCGTTTAGAGGACCATGAGACAAGGTTTGCACCGAGAAAGACACAAAAGCCAGAGGTAGATTTGCGGGTATCCGGACAGCCGGCCCAGTTGGCGTCAGAATAAGCAATGAGGTCATGAGATGGCGACTTATAGAATTGCAAACCGTAGTGTGAAGTGCCCTTAAGATAACGCAAGACGCGCTTAACTAGTTGGTAGTGGGTGGTGCGTGGAGCGTGCATGAAGAGGCACGCACGTTGCACAGCGTAGGGTATATCTGGGTGAGTGGTGGTTAAGTACTGTAGGGCTCCAGCTAGGCTGCAGTACAAGGTGGGTTTAGAAAGAAGGCTGCCATCGTGGAGGGAGAGTTTGGCGTTGGTGTCTACGGGTGTGTAGATAGGATTGCAGTTAAGCATGTTGGCACGTTCTAATATCTCAAGCACATATTGTTGTTGGGAAAGAAAGAGGCTAGAGTGGTTGCGTGTGACATTGACCCCAAGAAAATGGTGAATATCGCCTAAGTCCGACATGGCAAACTCCGTCTTAAGGGAAGTGATAATGGAGTGAAGGGTGGTAGTGGTGTTGGCAGTGAGTATGATATCATCTACATATAGTAGAAGATATGCAACAGAGGAGCCATGGCAGTAGATAAAGAGGGAAGAGTCACACTTAGAAGTCACGAAGCCCAAGGACAAGATGAAGGCCTGAAAGCGCAAAAACCAAGTCTGGGGGGCCTGTTTTAACCCATAGAGAGATTTCTTGAGAAGACAAACATGGTTGGGAAAGGAAGAGTCGACAAAGCCCGCCGGTTTTTGACAATAGACTGTCTCACCAAGATCGCCATGGAGGAACGCGTTCTTGACACCGAGTTGATGTATGGGCCAAGAATGCGCTGTGGCGATGCTGAGAACAACCCGAATGGTGGCCGGTTTGACAACCGGGCTGAAGGTCTCAGTATAATCAACGCCTTCCTGTTGAGTGAAGCCACGTAGGACCCAACGCGCCTTATACCGTGCCAGTGTACCGTCGGAGTGAAATTTGTGACGGAAAATCCACTTCCCGGTGACCACATTAACACCTGCAGGACGGGGACCCGAGGGGAGCAGTATCAGGTGGGTCAGGCGAATTCGGTGATGGTGAACCCATGAATGGTGCATGGCATGCGGGAGGTGGGTGGGCCAGCCCGGTCGGCTCGGTGGGGAGACGGGCGGGCGCGTGGGAAGAGGCGGGTGGCGGAGCAGATTGCGAGGCGGATCGCGTGGGGTCATTGGCGTCCGAGGTTGGTGGGTGGGCGTGGATCCCGGAGGGGATCGTGCGCAGGTGAGTGGGAGGGGCGGGATCTGGTGCGGTAGCTGCGCCTATGACCGGGGGTGTGTACGAAAAAATAGTCTCGTCAAAAATAACATGGCGAGAAATGATAACGCGACGGAGTGTAGATCGAAGCAGCGATACCCTTTGTGCTCTAATGGGTAGCCAAGGAAAACACAACGCGTAGAGCGAGGTGCCAATTTGTGAGGGCTGGTGGCATAGAAATTGGGGAAACACAAACAACCAAACACACGAAGGTGGTCATAACGAGGATGCATGCCGGTGAGGAGGAAAATGGGGTGTATGGGGTGGTCTTGATGGAGGGGCGACGATTGAGAAAGTGTGTGGCAGTGTGGAGGGCCTCGACCCAAAAGGGCGGTGGTAAGTTGGCGTGAATGAGAAGGATGCGTATGACGTCGTTGGTGGTGCGAAGCATGCGCCCAGCCTTGCCATTTTGCGGAGAAGTGTGAGGGCAAGAGAGATGATATACGATACCGTTGGTCGAGAAAAAGTCGCGGAGAGAAGTGTTGATGAACTCCCCGCCATTGTCACACTGCATACATTTGATGAGAGTGTGAAATTGGGTGAGGATATAGGTGAATAAGCGTTGTAAGGTAGAAGAGGCGTCGGACTTGTGGCGCAAGGGGAAGGACCATGAGTAATGGGAGTAATCATCGAGAATTATGAGATAGTATTGATAACCAGAGAAACTTACAACCGGGGAGGTCCACAAATCACAATGAATAAGTTGAAAAGGTGCACTAGTACAATTTTGGGAAGATGAAAAAGATAAACGGGGCTGTTGTCCTAATTGACATGCCGTACAAGGAGAGCGAGCGGTGTTATTACAATCTGGAAGAAAATCCTTGGAGATAGAGGCAAGGGAAGCTTTGCCCGGATGGCCGAGGCGCTGGTGCCACAAGTCGCCCGGAGTGGTGAAGAAAGCAGCGCCATCGACAGACTCATTTCCATAGAACAGGTAGAGGGGACCAGCGCTACTGGACGTCAGAAGAGGAGTCCAGGTTGGAAGTGCCTTCACAGAGAAATCAGAAGGATTAAAGTCAACAAAAACATTATTGTCAGTAGATAATTTTCGAACAAAGATAAGATCTTTGACAATATTAGGACAGACAAGAACATCGTTGAGGGAAAGATTAGAAGGAGGAAGGGTGGTAGAACCCATGCCAATGATAGGGAGACGATCACCATTACCAACAATAATGCTAGATGAATTATGCTTTGGAAAAGAACGAAACATAGAGAGGTTAACAGGGTTGCTGGTGACGTGTGTGACCGCGCCGGAGTCGAGGATCCGGTCAGCTCTGTGGTGAGGAAGGCCCTGCTGGCTGTAGGTGTGCTGGAACAGGGCGGCGTGATCCCACGAAGGCGGGCCGGCCTGGAACGACGGTGTAGACAGAGGCGACGGCCCGGACAACATCAGCGGATACGCCTGAGAGTGGACACCAGGACGAGGTCTGAGCACACCGGCAACATTGGGAGGAACCCACCCAGAGCGAGGGGCGGGGAGGGCCATGCCGTACAGAGCGAAGTGCCCTGTCCAAGGGGACGACTGAGGCGGGGCAGACCCGCAAGGCCGCGACCACCCGAGTCAGATCGGCCGCGCCCACGACCGCCATTGCGGCCGCGACCACGCCCGCGATCACCGCCGCCAGAGCCATGACCATTGTTGCCGCCAGAGTCGCGGCCCGACGGGGGGCGCGATCATTGCGGTCGGCGCGATCGCCACGGTCACCGCGGTTGTTGTTGGAGTTGAGACCGCCAGAGATGGTGAGAGTGGCAGAGCCGGCCTTCGCCGCCCGGAGGTTGATGTTGTACTCGGTGAGATCCAGGCGGGAGTGAGCGATGTGGAACGGCGGCAGGGGCACCGTATCGTCGAGGATGGTGCGAATGGTGTCGAAGCGGGCATCCAGGCCATGAAGAAGCTGCATGGTGAGGTCGTGATCCTCGACCGCGTGACCGGTGTCCGCGAGGCCGTCCGCGACGGCCTTGAGACGGCGAGCATAGTCAGGGACGGAAGGTCTCCTTGCTTCAGGTTCCGGAACTGGTGCGTCAGGTTGAGGTACTGGGTGCCTTCATTCGCCAGGAAGTAGTCCCGGATACGGCGCCACGCGGTGAACACGTTGACGCCGCCGCCCATGACGAGCTCGAGGATGGAGTCGACCAGGATGAAGTAGAGCCAGAGGGTGAGGCGATGATCGACAGCGAGCCAGGCCGCAACGGGGTTGGGAGGAGGCGGGCGATCCACGTGATCTTGCACGCGATACTGCATGAAAACGCAGTAGAAGAAAGTTCGCCACTTCATGCAGTTGTTCTCGGCCGGATCAAGTTTGAATATTATGTGGTTGGAGATATGATCATTGTGGAAGGAGATGAGGAGGGAGTCGGCCCATGGTACGACAGGGGGAGCGGGTGCAGATGGGACTGGGGCGAGGTCGGAGGAGAGGGCAGCGATGGTGTTCTGGGAAAGGGAAGGAGAGGTCCCGGGGGAGGACGAGGGGATGGCCGGAGAGAGTGGCTCGCCGAAGATGTCCTCAAAGGCCATGGCAACTGATACCAAGCTAGAGGGAGAGAGTGCTCACAGTTCTGTCATATTGATTATGGCAACTGTTACAGATGTACAAATAGCCGAGGCCATCCAACGTCTTTCATGATACACGGCACGCAGGTCCAACGTGGAGAGTGGTCGTGATCCTCAAAGCTAGGAAGTAGTTACAACAATATACAGAAGTCTACGTAGATGCAATGACCGAGTTTAACAGAGATGATCCTTCAGGATAAACTCATCAACGCGGCCTGTTTTTTAGAGCACGATGCGGTACTTGCAATAGCCGGCTTCCATGAAAGGACTTGGCCCATCCTCTGATGCCGTCCCAAAGCCCAACAATGGTACTTAGGAGGAGGTCATCAACAGACGTCGCGCCGGCCAGCCGGCGAGTCGATCGGCGAGATCCAAGCGTGTCGATCTTCGTCGTAGCCATTAGTGAAGAATGTGGTAGCTTGGCCGCTGCCTGCTGGTGCTGGATGGCCTTTATCACTATGCTCTACACGTAATTGAACACCTTCAGTTCGATGTACTGACAGTACGCCGTCAAGTATGTCCACTGCACCAGATCAATGGCATTGATCATGTCATATGCACGTACCACGGTGATGGAATATCTTATGTGTGTACGTGCTAGCTACAATGTTTTGAATTTGATTGAGGGGGAGTGCATGCGTACGGGCACGGGTTGACCTGTCTCGTGCCATCACCCAATGATTCATCCATCGTGTCGTACTCATGCATATCACTCTACTGTCTGAGCTAGGAGTGGGATGATAATCTAGGAATCGGATAAGTGTCACGCGTGTGACACGAACACAAGGCAACTCCGAACGTTTCTTATGGTAAGTTTAGTGACGCGGGGATGATAACTTTAGTTGTCAAGCATGTCAACTTTCTTTTTGATATCTCGCAAAATAAAAAAAAATTGGATGACAAGTTTCAATTTATTTTTCGGGTTTAACTTTTCTTTTCGAATGACAACTCTAGTTATAAAAAAATCAAGACCGGAGTGCTTCGTGCCACACATGTGGCGCTTATCATTTGGAACGATCTATTGTCACCATGCACACCTGCTTTAATCCCTTGCGTATGATCCACCTTTTGTTTGTAGATAATTCTTTGGATCCGCTGACCTCTTTTCTCCTTGTCATTTTCTTACAACTTAAATACGTTATCATTTCATTTCTGGTGCATCGCATGCTTGCGATGACTAGTACAGAGCCATCTTCCACGGTGACTTTTTTTATATGGTCACCCCTTAAATGTTCGTGTCCATAACCAGTACTTTATTAGCAAATCTTCGAATCCATACAATGTCACTCTTGCCCTTGTCATCGCCGCCTTTGTCGCAGAAATACGTTTTACATCCAAAGGGAGTAAATCCGTGATTATTGGCTAGTGTCTCCCGAGCCTCATGTTGTATATGATGAAATTGCATAATCTGCAAGAAGCGGTGCATAGCTCCTTTGACAAGAACCTATCGCTGTTCTTTTTGGCATACAAGGGACAGGCGGCAAAAATACAATATGGTCCTGTGGGGGAATATCTGTTTGCCCAATGACATGCGGGCATATTATTCTTGTGTCTCATGGCATGATTGCGGCCCTTATGCTGAGATGAGTGTGGAGTATTCTCCAAGAAGATCAAGACCGGTGGCTACGTCTTCTTATTAAAAGAAGTACCTCCAGGTCCGTCCTATTCTCGCTTGTGAGTGTAGGGAAAGGTCCTAGATCTGAAAGTCTATCTAGTCGATCAAGCATGAAAATTGTCCTGGGTTCTCCGTTTTCATAGATAATGAAGATGAAACCATGTTCTGGCATGACCCATGGTTGGGTGGATCTTCGCTATCTAACGAGTTCACATACTTGTTTGTTATCTACTTGGACCCGATGATGTTCGTTGTCTCGGCTGCCCACAATGTAAATTTGAACGTCATGTTTTGATGGACCTTTGAGCCTTAGGAAACCATTGCTCGGGCCACCCTTCAAGTGACCCTCCCACCAACGCTTTCGGACTATCCAAACGCCATATCTTGATGCGTGTCCCTATCAGGGCTCTTTTCCGTCGGCTCAGCTCATCGGGTTGTCTGTCGCGCGTCAACTCTTGCATCGTCCTGAGCTTTGTGGAAGGTGTCCCTCCCGTTGAAGATCAAAATTTGTCTATGGCGGCTTCTATGTGATCACCTTCCATGAAGGACGGAGGTGATCAAGCGGAATGGGCCCAACGACGGGTTGTGCCCTCTTTGTGGTGCCCAGGAGACTCAGACCAACATTGTCTTTGCCTGCACCGCTGCCTATTTCCTTTGGTGCTTTTCTTGTGATGCTCTGGGACCTGAACGGGAGGCCCTAGATGTGGTTGAGTTCATCGATACTCGGGCCAATCAAGTCGGTAGGAGGAGACGCCTCTTGTTGTTCATGTTCACGGCGATGACCTAGACCTTTTAGGTCACACGTAACAAGGTGGTGGTCGAGCAAGTCTTCTCGCGGCAGGCCACTGACTCCAGCCTTTTTGCAACACTGACACCAACCCTATAGACAACAGAATCGACATTGGTTAGGCAGCATGGTGGGTACACTGATTGTGGTTGGTACGCTGGACGTCTCATTCCTTCGCCCCTTAGAGTATCTAAAACCATACATACCTAATTTGAGTTGCCAAACATCCGCGGACATGGTTGAGCGCGTCTGCGGACGGTGATCAGTCATACCCCAATTTTGGCCTCCCAAAACCATAGTACTCTTTTCACGATTTGCATTTCCATACAACAGCAATCAACGACATGATCTACGTATGAACAACTACAAACTTCTCTACTCGTGCTCCTCGTCAAAGATTTTGATAAAGTTCGTGTCGAAGCTGCCAACCCCATGGTCATTGGCGTTCAGGCGGACCTTCGGCTCCGCCTCCTCTTGCTCCTCGTTGGTGAAGATCTTATCGAGCTCCGCGTATGCCTGACGTAGGAAGCGGCGATTGGTCTCCACCTCCGCCTCCGACTGAATGGAGTCGAAGATGGCCTGCGCTCCTCCGTCTCCCCCAGTTGGGCCAGCTCGAACTCCGCCAGCGCCTAGAGTATGGTGAAGCCCGTAGCCGGAGTCGGTGGTTCCGCCTCGC
Organism: Triticum dicoccoides; assembly: GCF_002162155.2. Taxonomy (NCBI): domain Eukaryota; kingdom Viridiplantae; phylum Streptophyta; class Magnoliopsida; order Poales; family Poaceae; genus Triticum; species Triticum dicoccoides. The sequence goes on along the minus strand of NC_041385.1, from coordinate 740,531,603 downwards.
CTGCGTCCTCCTCCAGTGAATTCGGAGGCAGGCCGGGTCTGATCTGGGCTTCGTGCCTAGCATGGATTCGCTCAAGTAGCCCGACCCGCCGCTCTAGCATCAACATGGCGTAGGTGATGATCCGACGCCTCGGCATGGCTAGCGGCGGACATATTAGAATGTGGCGACGACGAAGAGGAGGGAGAGAGATGAAATGGGGACGGGCTAGGGTTGCTCTACCGCCGTCGGGCTTAAATAGCCGGACTTGTTCCCTCGGTAGCACGCTAGAGAGGTGCCATGTGGTGCCATGAATGCTCTTGCCGAAAAATGATGGAAGCTCCATGTGTTTCGTCATGGGTCCCTACTATCAGTCAGACATGGCATCGGTGTCCAGGTGTCCCCATATCCGCCCCACATATGGCCTGGATATGGGGATCGCCAGTCAGCCCGGGTAATTGGGCTGGGTGGCACAATCATGACCGGAGAGTAATCGGGCAGGCCGTCCAGGCGTTTGGGACGGATATGAGGCGTCTGGTTATAGATGCTCTTAGCCATTGGTTTCCCAGCCATATGATGTCGTTTCTTTTCATTTTGGGCATGTTTGTGTTGTTGTCCCAGCAAACATATATCCATTTTTGTGTATCTGAACTTGATATAAGAATTTAGTGGGTGCTTTACCTATAAAGCGAGACTAAAGTCTGTTTCAAAACAATTGTTTTTAATGTTTAGTTGGTTTCTGCAGTGAAATTGACCGTGGCCAATCTATAAAGGGATTATTGCTTCTGGCAGTACGTCATGACAATTCTCCCAAAAGTTGCAAAATTTTACGCAGGGGAAGCCCCTGCCTGGGCCGTCCCATGCAGTAGGTACTTTCTATACTACGCTGTACGCTGGGAGAAGACGCAGCGCACCCGTTTGGGCCGGCATATGTCCAGGCGGCCTGTCTTTTACATTTTATTTTTTATTTTTCTTTTCTGCTTTAGTTTTTTCTTCATTAAATAATTTGTGACTTAAAAAAAGTTTCTAAAATTAAAAATAAATGAGTTTTTTAAATTAAAATACTTAATAAACCATAAAATGTTTTTGTATTAAAAAAATGTCCATGATTTTGTAAAATAAAATTTCTTACTAAAAATGTTTGTTATTTAGAAAGCAAATGATAGGGAAATCAAAAAATGTTCATCATCTTTTTGAAAGTTTGTGAATTATTATTTTTAATGAAATTAAACAAAATTTCGTCAATTCAAAAAATGTTCATGAACAGGAAAATATCCTAAAAATTCAAAAACTATTCATGACTTAAATGATGCTTTATTCATTCATAAAATGTTCACTGATTCAAAAGATGATAATGCATTTAAGAATGATCGTTAAATAAAAAAATGCTTGTGAATTTCAAAAATTGTTCCACCAATTTTTTTTAAAAAAACTCATTGTCGATTCAAGGAATATTCACTTCAAGAAAATTGTTTAAAAAATGTTCACAATCTAAAAACTAATGTTTGAAATTTCATAAAATGTTCATGAATTCCAAAAATGTTCTTGATTTGAGAAAATGCCCGAAAATTTGTAAAAATGTTCACGGATTTGAAAAAGTGTTCACAATTTTAAATATGTTCACGAGTTTAAAAGTTTGTTCATGGTTTCAAAAATATTTCATGATTTCATGAAATAGGGAGTGATAGTGTATCTCGATAGCGCAGCAAAATGTGATCATGGCCATTGAAGATTATGATTTTTTTTCCGTTACAACGTACTGGCCCTTTTGCTAGTACTTCTACAGTTCCTATAAACCAGCGGACTTGTATAATCCCAGACCAAAAAAGAAAAAAGTGAGGATGCGATCCATTTGCAGCTAGCTAGCACAAGAAACACGTAGCACTGCTCCAGTACGGCAGTACGTACGACTAAACTAGTATCTGGGTTTTGAACGATACTACGATATTTGGAGTACGGAGGAGTTTTTTTTTT
>NC_041385.1:740519803-740529320 GCF_002162155.2 Triticum dicoccoides | reverse complement strand
TGCGAAACACTCAGGATTCTTTTATTCATCTGCCAACATATTACAATCGTTTTGGATACATCTTGGAAGGAAAGGTGGAGTAGTTCCAGTCCACCGGCTACACAAGTTCTCAGAACTAGCTTGTTGTGCACATAAATGGGCAGCGTAATTTGCCTCCCGTCAAACAAAGATCAATCTACAATCTAGTAGCTGTGAGGCCATCTCTTGAGTCTGATTAAGAATTCCCATAATTTCAGACCCGATGATGTTGACGAGCCTCCCAAAGCTGTATCAAATTATGACAGTCAGTTTCGATTAATACCCGCTGGAATCTCAAAGTATTTGCAAGTTCAACACCATCACGGAATGCGAGCGCTTCCAACGACAGTGCATTGGCTAGAGAACTGTACCAGCGACATCTAGTAGCAAGGAGACGACCCATACTATCTCCACACATCCAGTAGCCCCATTACCATTCATAGGATCAAAACTTCCATCCACATTTATCTTGGTAGTGTTTTGAGGTGGAGGGCTCCATTTAACCAGTCTCTTCTCATGGTGATGAGTGTGTCAAGTATCTGCAGATACCTCTTGGAGTTCGAGGAGTTCGGACGGAATTGAAGCTAGCTGCTGAGATCCATGGACGGAAAAGCGGTGGAAATTTACTACAACCACTGTCCATGTAATTGATCCGTTGAGGCCAACCCAAAGATAATTAGTCCAGCAGGCACCTAGCTAGGTTCGAGTGCACTACGACTTGCTGGTGGTGGTGCTGCCGCTAGTTTGTTGACACGACAACCCAAGATATTTTCGCACGGACGAAGAGGAGAGAAATTCCAAGCGGCTCCACGGAGAGGACGACGGTCCAATCGTCGGGACATTCATTCATTCGAGCGTGCCCGCGACAGAGAAAACAGCCTCAGTTCCTTTTTTTTTTTGAGAACCGCCCTTCAGGCCTTTATTCAGTAATAAGACGGTTTACATCCGATTGCACTAGGGCAATTAGAGACTCAGGGACAACATCAAAGGAAAGTACAGATGATGTGCTAGCTAGGCTCTCTCTGGCGCACCAGTGAGCTACATTATTGGCCTCTCAACTAACATAATTAAGTCTGAAACCCTGAAAGTTTTGGAGATATGATCTAATCTCGCTGATAATCGGGCTTCCAGTCGATCTGCACTCCGTTGCCATATACTCCTGTACAACAGTTTTGCAGTCCGTCTCGACGGTCACCCACGTCCAGCCCTTCTCCATAGCCAGACGCACAACCTCCCTGACAGCTAACAATTCAGCGCAATAAGGATCGGTCACCCCGGGTAGTCTGCGGCCCCCGGCTAGCCTGAGGTCTCCTTCGTGACCCCGGGATACCCATCCGATCGCTGCGCAAACCCCATTCACATCCACCGCGGCATCCGTATTAATTTTGCACCATCCTGCTTCCGGTGGTTTCCATCTCTCTTTTACAAGACCCCTCTTTTCACCCTCACCCGAAGGGATGTACAAAGCGTGAATGAGTTCCTTAACCAGGACCATCGACCTGCCGGGTTGGTATTTGATCTCCTCATGAGTGTATTTGTTTCTGCTTGACCAAATTGTCCACATGACTGATGTAACAATGGCCGCCCTGTCCCTTCCAATCAGGCTAGAATCAAGCAAATCCCTGGACCACGTGGCTGGGTGGAGCCGTGGTAACTTGAACTCAAAGAAATCTTCTGCCTCCCTCCAAAATAGTTTTGCATGATCGCATGTAACCAGAGAATGAAACAACGACTCTTCTTGGCTCCCGCACATTGGGCAAGTGTGATCTTCCCCTATATGTCGTCGGCATAACTCTTCCTTCGCCGGCAGGAACCCTTTGAGGACCCGCCACCAGAAGATTCGTATCTTTGGCTGCACCTTCAAGCGCCATAGTGATTTCCATACCTCCTCCCCCTGGGAGGAGCTGCCAACCTGATTCAACTCACTTTCCCGGGCCTCCAACAGCATCCGGTATGCTGATCGAACCGTGAACAAACCGGACCTCTCATAGCCCCATGCCCAAAAATCCGTTACCGCTACCCGCGGTCTCGGCATGTTGAGGATAGCTAGTGCATCCGAGGCAATGAAAGTTCTCTCAACAATCTCCTCATTCCATTCGCCATCTTCCTTCATCAAGTCAGATACAAGGTGTATGGGATCACTTCCCATATTACATACTGGTTTGAAAGTGCTGCTTCCTTGTATCCAATTGTCATGCCATACTTCCGTAGTAGTTCCATCGCCAATTCTCCGGATCAAACCTTTCTTGAGCACCTCCCTACCAGTGATTATCGCCTTCCACGTAGTGGAGGCGCTGGCGGGGCAACCTGCTTGCAAGAAATCTCCATCTGGGTAGTACCTACCCTTAAGAACACGCGCACATAGGCTATCTGGCTTGTCCAGCAGCCGCCACGCCTGTTTTGCGAGCATTGCATCATTGAACAGCTCCAAGTCCCGGAAACCCAAGCCTCCTTTGGATTTGGAAACAACCATCTTCTCCCACGATTGCCAGTGCATTCTCCTCTTGTCAAGAGATTCATCCCACCAAAACTTTGACATCACTGCCGTGACTTTCTGGCATAAGCCTTTATTCACTACAAGGATACCCCTATAAAGCAACACATATGCTACAACATTTTGACTATAAGTTGCAAAATCCACAGGAGATACGCATATAAGCATTGCAGCATATGCATTGTAGACTTACAACTCGTGACCATAGTGTCATACATAAATTGCAACAGATCCTATATGTTGCCATGTATGTGTTGTATATTATGTCTGTTATAAGACTGCAAATTTACATAATTAACAATAAAAATTAATTAGACACGCCGGTATACATAATTAGTGAATGTGGTGCAAAAATATCTGCAAACCGTACGAGCAAAAACCAAATTGCACGTAGTCCCTCTGTTTTATTCTTCGATCTACATCAGACCAAATCCTATTCGGCTAAAGGCATCGGTGCTCTCCTCCCACCCACCAGCCCATTGTTCCTTTTTCTGCTTAAACTTCAAAAAAACATGTTGGGCGACATGATTGAACTCTAGACCTCTTCTTTCAAAGACAAACCCAGTAACCACTAGGACATCTAAATGCTTGTGCCTACTAACTTTATTTTTCCGTTTTATTCTTTCTTCAGTTTGGGGAAGCCCCCAGTTTTGGGAAGCTTTTTCCCGGTCGGTTTTTTCTGGGCCGCTTTCGTTTTGTTTTTTAATTTAATATTTCCCTTTTCTTTATTTTTTATTTCTTTTTTCTTTTTCAAAATGTATGAGCTTTTTTCAAAATTGCTGAACATATTTTTCAAATTCGATGACTATTTTTCAAAATCGATGAACTCATTCCAAATTTGAGAACTTTTCTTCAAAATTGATGAACTTTTTTTCAAATTCGATGTACATTTTTCAAAATCGATCAGCTTTTTTTTCCAAAATAGATGAAATTTTTCATATTCGTGAATTTTTTGTCGAATTCATGAACTTTTTTCAAATCTATGAACTTTTTTTATTTCTGCTAACTTTTTCCAAATTAGTGAACTTTTTTTGAAATTCGTGAACATTTTTTTAAGATGATGAATTTTTCTCAATTTTTTTTGTTTAGAAAATTTTGAAATTTTCCAGAGTTCTATGAAATTTTCAAAATCGCTTTAACGGATAGCCGGTCTTCCGAGAAAAGAAAAACAGGAGACGAGAAAGGCAAGTTGAGCGAGAAATAAATAAGAGATGGGCTTGGAGGGAAAATATCCCAGTAACAGCCTACCTTGGACGTCGTCCCGGAGGTGTCACGCGCGAGACCAGACAGCTTCGCTGCTGTGTCTGGTTGGAGGCACGACCTCTCTGGTTCCCCATTTTCTTTTGTCCCTTCGATCAAACAAAAAATAAATAAAGGTTGTGACCATAAACCTACGTAAACACTAGTCTATCACGTTGGTGATTTCCTTGTGTCCGTCCTAGTTGGGCCAAGTTCGAACTTTGGCAGGGTTTTTTTTTTTGACAAAATTTCATACCAAAGGCACAAATTGATTTTTTAAGCAATAGGGGCAATAGGCGTAAATTGAAATAAAAATCAAAATTAAGCAGTGTTGGACTATGAGTTGTAGGCATATCTTTTTTCAAGCAGTAGAGAAATATTACGAGGTTACAAAATAATGAGGCATGACAGAAAATAAGAATAATTTTATACTTTTTTACTATAATATATTAAAGGTATTAAAACACACATATACAATTAAGTCCGCGAGACAGAATTCCCTCGAACCGGAACCGAAGCTGGGGGAGGTTTGCAGGCGTTCGGACTTGTACTAATATATGCAGTCCCACCAAAACACTCTTTCACGCGAACCACTCTCGGAACTGCGCTCGCGCATCGACTGGCAAAATTTCGTACTGCACGCATACACTGATTTTCTTTGTAGTAGGCGTAAATTGAAAAGAAAAAGAAAAATTAAGCAGCGTTGGACGATGAAATGAAGGCATAATTTTTTTTTGAGCGGTAGGGAAATGTTACGAGGTCACAAAATAAAGAGGCATGACAGAAAATAAGAATGATTTTATACCTTTTTACTATAATATATTAAAGGTATTAAAACACACATATACAATTAAGTCCGCGAGACGGAATTCCCTCGAACCGTAACCAAATCTGGTTGAGGTTTGCGGGCATCCGGACTCGTGCTAATGTATGCAGTCCCACCAAGACACTCTCCCGCGCGAACCGCTCTCGGAACTGCATCCGCCCATCGATGTCGGTCAGTCACTCCAGAATGGACGTGACTCGATGGCCTTTATGTCAGCCGGAGCGACCAGACAGGATGGGAGGGCGGCACCGATTCAATGGGGCGCGACGACCGAGAAGCCTACTCCGGCCACTGTGCCGCATTGAAGCAGCGTTGATCCGCCTACCCGAGCTAATTAAGTAGGGCTCTGGTATCGGCCGCCCCCATTTGTTATCTCATCTTTTCTCCTTTCCGGACAACCGTAGGATCCAATCCGACCCTCTCCTGGACCGGCAAGTAAGGCAAGTAAGGCTCTTTCAGATTGTTCTCGGCGCAGGCGGAGGGATCTCCCGCCAGATCATGGTGTCGCCACACGTGGTCTTTTGGCCCATCGTCCTCCTCTACGCCATCAAAGGTGGACGTCGTGCCCTCCTTGGATGACGAAGAGCAGCATCAGTCGCCCCTCCTCGCCCAGGCTGCCGCAATGGACGAGGAGTTCCAGTGACAGTTCAAACTCCCCCGCGTGACCGCAATTCAGCGTCGCCCTTACCGCTGCCCTCCCTGCTTCATCACTGATTGCCGCCCTGCCGGTGCCCGGTCGCTGTGAAGCAGGAGCCATATCTGGAGCTCGCGGACGCACACGGGCACCTCTTGTATTACCTCGGATGCGAAGGCAGGAGAATGTCGCCGCATTGCTCTAACGACGGCCGAGTTCCATGAAACGGTGCAACGCGCAACACCGGTCGTGTTCGCAATGTCGGACATCATGCCAAACTGGGTCCTCGCAAACGTTGCGTTGGCGAAGGCCTATACTATCGAAGATCACCGTGAAGATGTCCGGGCGACGTCCGAGCCGCCTCGACAACCAACTGGTCATGATCGGCATGGTGAGTCGCTCCGCGCCTCCGCCCTCGTCATCGACAAGCGCAAGGGAACGGGCAGTGTCCACAGTCGACGATGCCCTGCGCGCGACGATGGAGGAAGCTGAGTAGAAACGCTGCGAGCGGCAGGTCACGGCCAATCAGGCCCGGTTTGAGTAACATAAATCAATATTACTTCACCCATCTTGCATTAAATTTTTACAAACATAGAAGAAGCACGTTGTGTTTGGCACAAATATATGTACAAGTGTGTCAAGGGCCAGATAATAATAACAAAAATTATAATTTTTTTCGCTTCAAATTTTTACTCCTCGTATTCTTTTCTGATTTCGCACCAATTGTTTCCTTTCCCTCTGTTGATTATCCTCCCGTCCCCTCCCGTGTCGCTCTCGCGAGCGACCGGGGGGAACCCTAGCCGCCGTAACCCACCTCCCCCTCCTCTGCTCTCCTCCCTCGCCGCCGCCCAGCGACGCCGGCGGGCGAAGCCCGGCCGGTGGGGGCGGCGGCGGGGCCTCTTCTTCCTCCCCCTCGTGCTCCGCGGCTGGCGCGAGACGGCCGGTCGAGTGGGGGCGCCAGGCTTTGGCGGGGCCGGCGGCGTGGCGGCGGGCTCGGAGTTCGGCGGCGGGGTTGCCTGTTGGGGACGCGACGTCGAGCGACGAGCTCGTTTGCGGCGTGGCGGCCGCGGGGTTTCCCGATCTGGGCGGTGGCGTGCTCGCGCGGATCCGGCCCGATCCTCCCGGATCCGATCGTATTCTTTTACTCCTCCATTCTTTTTTTTCTTTCTTTTTTTTTCTTTTCTTTTTGGGCGTGTTTGTGCTGCTTCCGCTCCAGCCCCTATCGTCGGTTGTATCGGTTGGTTGTGATAGTTGTCCTCTTGTGTGAATTTGATAGTGCACACCAAGTGTTTGATAGTTGTCCTCTGTTATTGGTTTAAAATTTTTGGGGCCTTCAGATAGAGGGGGTTGTTTCCTGATTCTTTTTCTATAAGGTTACACCTTCCCTACTCGATTGACATTAGCTTATTAGGTTTTATTCATTATAGTGCCCTGACGCTTGTTTGTTTTGGTGTTCGTAGGTTTACTGGACATAAGAGGTGGCTTAAATCTGGTAACTGTTAGGGTGTCAGGTGTGGATGCGTACAATATTTTAATCTAGTTCTGCACCATTACTACCTTGGTGTTGGTGAGTTCAAATTCTTCATAGACCTTTATGGAACTCCAATTCTGACTATCCTATTCTAGTTGGGTAGTATAGTTGGGTTAGTTCTTGCCTAACATTTTGCGGTTGAACACCTAGCATAGTTTCTTTTCTTCTTCATGTGTTTGCAGACGTTTGTGATCTTGTTATTTTCTTATTGCTATTATACTTTAATCTGACCGGGTGTCGTTTGTAGAAAATAAACGATGGAGTGACTAGAAGAAAGTGTTATCCTTGTCGTACCTATGGACAAGTTGCACTAAGTATCTTGTCGACTAGTCATGACCTAATAAAACATTAATTTTACTATGAATATCAGAACATGATCTACAGCAGCACAACTACAATCCAGTCTACACAACAGCACACTTGTTCTAAAAATAAATGTTAGTGAACAACCATGTGCACGATAGTGAAAACACATGTATACTCTGCAACACACTCAGCCATGGCCCATGGGATCTCCTCACAATTCCAACTTGAAAATAACATATCATCAGCCTAGCCATAATGCTTGTGCATGAACGAAACCTCCTTAACCTTATGGTCCTCTTACTATCCGTGGATAGTGTTATACCTGAACTTCTGTTCCCCCCTAGCAAACACCAAGTTAAGCACCATAGCACACAAGTACAAGTTCATCTTCTCTAAGCAACTGAAACAGATTGACAGTTAAGCTACTAGTATTGAAAGACAATTGCACTTTATTCATAGTAATGTTCCTAGCTAAGAAAAATCCTAAAAAAACATGGGGTCATCGAAAGAGCTGCTATATGAAGTTTTCTTTTGTTACTTGCTGCTTTTCTTATACACACTCTGAACAGAATAGTAGACTACATTTCAGAGTAACGGTTTCATGTCTTAGTTAATCGTTTTCACTATGAAATAGGAATTGCTTGATGTATTCCTAGTACCTACTTAGAACTGAATAAGTTGCTATTTTGATTTGATAAGGAGTAAATGTGGTCAGAGTTATTGTTGTTGATTGTAGGGGCAGAAATTACTTCAAAATATGATTGCTTGAGCTGAAATCTTAATTAATCGTGTTCACATCTGTGGCAAAGACTATCTTAAGGTCAAGTAGGATCATGGAATATTGTCTATTACATGGTCATTATCATGTTGCAGAAGATATGTCATGGACAAGAATTTCAGTGCACGGCAAGGGGAAATATATTCTACAGCACAAAGATATATTTCTATTACGATATACAATATGTTCAAAATTTGTTGCTCCAATGGTTGCGTATCTACTGGTTGTCTTGCTATCAGAATCCTATTCAAAACAGAGAAACTTTGCTTGAGAATGTTAGTGCATGTCAGGGACAAAAATATTCTGTTCCAAACAAGCTTGTATCTTTTCATAATCACATACAAATTTTGTTCAAACTATAGTGCTAGCTTGTTTATTTGGTTATTACTTCTTTGCTATCAGGCTATTGTCGAGACCACCAAAACAACAAATGGTGCTAATGCATGCAATAAGAGTGCTCGAAGTGGTTCGCTAAGTTGGATGGATGCCAATGAACAACTTGTAAGTGTGCTCAAATTCATTTTATATGTTCTCCTGTTCTATTTCTGTCCTCTCATATGGTAACTTTTATTTTCTCTAACAGGCAAGAACTAAAGTATTCTCGAAGAGCCTAAAAAATCATAACATGGGCGTAGCTCTAGCTACAATGGTAAGTTCTGATCCTAAATTTAGACTTGATGGTCCTGAAATTAGAAATTAATTCTGCGCAGTGCATGTTGAATATGGCACTCGTGCAAACTGAAAATTTGGTATGAAGTCGCAAAAACTGCAATACTCTTGGTAATGCAGAAAAAGCAAAGATTGCATGAGCTTCTACCTTTGTACGTGACTAGTATCTTGCCTCAATTGCTACTTGCATCATGACAATGCATTGTGTGTTAACAATTCATTTTGTTTTCTTGCTTGTAGATTCAAAAGATAAATGGATGAGTATATGGGAGCGTGGTGATTATACTGCAATGATAATGTCGATGTTCCGTTTCATGATGATGATGGATGCTTTTAGTTTTAATTATGTTGTAGGGATGATGTTCTCTCAGTTAAGATGCACTACTAGGGAAAACCCTATACACAGAACTTTAGCAGTAGCATGGGTCAAAAAAGCACGCTGGTGCTAATTAGCAGTAGCGCGCCTGAGGTAACCGCGCTGCAGATAAAGATCTAGCAGCAGCGCGTCTTGCTGTACACACGTTACTACTAAAATTCCCACGACTTAGCCCATAGGCTACACATAGTAGTAGCGATCTATGAAGAACCGCGCTACCGCTATGTTGTTTGTAGCAGCGCGTTTTAATATAAACTCGTTGCTGCTAAAGGTTATAAAATTAAATGGAAAGAGAATGGAAAGGTAATTGAAAATGAAAGAAATAGAATAAGGTGAAAGGAAACAAATAAAATGTGAAGAAAACTAAATGGAAAAGGGAAAAAAGAGAAAGGAGTATCAGTAGCGTGTATCAGAGAACGCGCTGTAGCTAAGATAGCAGCAACACTTTTCCCGGAACGCGCTACTGCTACTTCTGACTTAACCACGGGGTTTGTCCTTCCCACGCCACTTTCCCCCAAATCCAACTCTCTCCACTCTTGCCGCCACCATCGCCCGTCGGCCGCCGCGCGCTCTCCGCACCCTCTAAGCCGCCCCGACCCCCGACCTCAACGCCGCCCCCGCCCCTGACCTCAACGCCGCCCCGGAC
>NC_041385.1:740496499-740519501 GCF_002162155.2 Triticum dicoccoides | reverse complement strand
GTCCCGGACGCCGCCCCGACCTCGACGCCGCCCTGCCCCTCCCTCGTCGCAGTCACCCGAGGTGAGCACGCCCGCTCCTCCCTCTCCCCTACCTCTGCCTAGGGTTTCTTCATATTTTAGTTGCATATTGAGTTTATTTTTATTTATAGTAAGTTTATTTTAGTTGCATATTAAGAACTAGGTACTAATTAGGAACTAGAATATTTTTATTTATATTAAGTTTATTTTTAGTAAGAACTAGTTGAATTAATAGAACTAGTTAGTAAGAACTTGTTTCTATTTTTTTAGTTAAAGCAATTTTTCCCGCCTCGACGTGGACGATGCCTATCCCGCATCCTCGTCGTCGAGTCGGCGGAGGACGACACCTGCTTGACCAGATCGGCCATGTCTGGGACTGGGCTCCGCCGGGGTGGTACTGGGAGGCGCTACCTACCGGGGGGCGCAGGTTGGTGAGGAGCCAGCCTATCGTTGACCCAAACCTTCTTTGGTGGCAGTTGTGTGGGCCAGTGACGATCGAGAGGCTCGAGGACTCCGCGGAGGTGGTGCGTCACCGTGTCAGTGAGGAGGACGCGCACGTCCGTCGCTACTTGTTTGCGTTGGAGCACATGCCGTTCTCCAATACCTGGCAGGTTCTCCGGGGATCTCACTGGAGCTATGATCACGTGATGGTTCCTTCTCTGTGGGTGTCCACCGCCCGCGCCGATACCCGTCGTGTGCTAGGGTTTTAGTTGTATTAGTGATGTTATATGTATGACACTATTCGTGATGTATTAGTGATAATATTCAACGATGTCCGGACGTATGAGATGATTTACTTTTGCTTATTGAATGCATGCTAATTTGAGTCCTATAAGATATTTTGAAATGTATATCTTGTGTTGCTCAATATCCAAGTGGCCCGTCATGTTTGCAGGTTACACCTCCGAGTGGCCTATGTTTTGCCGGAGTGTTGATTCATTTCCGTTCCGGCAAATTTCAGGCGCTCGATATGTCCTATTTTAGCAAAGGTCATGCCGGATTTTTCCGTGAATTTTGGCATGACTTGTGCCAGAACATGTAGGAAATATCGAGTGCCCTGGATTTGTGTGTTGAGTATCTTGGTAGTTGTCTTCATCGATTTTCAATTAATGTTTTAACTATGAACATAGGAAATGTCTGACGACGAAAAGGATTTCGGTATTTACAAATACTGCGAAGACGAGCGCGGCCTGTGCGACGGAATCTTCCTAGATGATGATAGGCGCTTCAGCATCAAGCTGGACAAGAACTTCGAAGTGGATACAGTAAGTCACAACGACAAGTCTTTTTTCGTAATAAAGCATGACATCTGCTTCATTTGCTTCGACTTATTTTTTTTACTATTCTACTAGCGTATCCCCTGCCATGCAAGAGTTATTGTATTGGATAAGATAGGTTTCAGTCATAGTATGAAGGAAAAGAAAGTTTATTTGAAGACCGAGCATGGTTATATTTTCCATGCAAAATTGTACAATTCAGACGACTACACCTATTTTGGATGCAAAACATGGCGAGCACTATGCAAGACTTATGCATTTGAGCCTGATATGGTTATCACCTTTGATATTCGTCTAGAAGATGATATTGAAGGTAATACCGACATCTGGGTCGATGTGCAGACGCCTCCAGTTATACCATTATGTAAGTTTCTCAACCATATTTATGTCTTTGATCGATATTGTTTATTTAAAAATAGTTGACAAATAATTTGTATTGTCAGCTTATTTCGATGCAAGCAAACATGTCCAGCGCTTGGTAGACAGGGCCGTATACTGTCCTGGGGCTGAACTCAACTGTGAGGAGCTCAGTCATTATGTTTCATGGCTTGAGGATCTTGATACTGTCAAGACAAATTTTCTTCCTGCATTTAGAAATGTTAGTACTGAAAATGTGCGACCAATAGTGTTCGTAATGAACTACGGTCACATCTATTTAGGAAGGATGGTAAGATTTTTACTATTTGTCATCAGTGCATCTTTTCCATACATTATTTTTGAAACTAAAATTCATTGCTAAGTATGTTAACATACGATGTTCTACAACAGGGACTCCCGATGAATGTTGTGCCTTATGGGATCGAGACTAAAGGTACCATGAGTATTATCAGCTTACGGCCAAGATATCCTACAGATTACTTTAGTGCATTCAAGATTAGTGACGGATGCTTAATAGTGCAAGACTGGACCAAATATGTGATGGGGGAGCGCAGAGAAGTACTAAGGGGCAGCAAACAGATGTGTTACCCACGATTAGGAGACAGGTTCATCTGTATGCTCCATCTTGATCAAGGAGGAGAGCTATACATGTTTTATATTATTTTACCTAAGAGAGAGCAGCAGGAGTGATTAGCTACCTAGAAATGAGTTTGAGGATGATGATGTGCTACACTATATTACTATGATGATAAAATAGCTAGTGTTGGTGGTAATGACTATGATGATTATTATTAGCTAGTGTTAGTGGTGATTAGATAAATACTGTTTTTTAGACAGAAATAAATACTGTTGGTGGTAATGACTATGAGGATGATTAAATAGCTTGTGCTGGCGGATTAGATTCAAGTGGAGGCAACATGTGGTGCACATCGAAAGTACTACTAGTCCAAACTAGATCAAGTTTGGATTAGTAGTATACTTTTGACATGCACCACATATTGCCTCCACTTGAACCTAATCCACCTTCATTTGACACACTGTTACGGACATAATGATGTAAACCTCATAACTGGTATTGTACCAATATTTGTACGATGGCGCATAAATACACTAAAAATGAAAAAATAATAAAAAAGTACTAGTAGCGATGGACAGAAAATACGCTGCAAGTAGTTACCTTAGCAGCAGCGTGGTAACGAACAAACGCTACAGCTATTTGTGCTAGCAGTAGCGCGGCCAGGCACGCGCTGCTGCTAAGCAATAGCTGTAGCGCCTTATTAGTAGCGCGCCCTCCCGCGCTACTAGTGAGCACAAAACCCGCGCTACTGCTAGGGTTTTCCCTAGTAGTGATGGATATTTCAGTTTAAGTTTAACTGTCGAGAAAATTATTAGATTATGCATCACATCTGGATGATGTTCCTCCTGTAATATCAACTATTGTAATCCAACAGTTTTGATCTAATATATGATTTCTTCCTGTTGTGAGTATATTGTCTTGTTTTTCCTTCACTTGAAATACATAATTATCGCCTTTACATGGAGCATTCATTTAATTGCTAGAAATATATATATAATATTACTATTCATACTATATGTGAAGGAAATATGCCCTAGAGGCAATAATAAAGTTATTATTTATTTCCTTATAATCATGATAAATGTTTATTATTCATGCTAGAATTGTATTTACCGGAAACATAATACATGAGTGAATACATAGACAAACAAAGTGTCACTAGTATGCCTCTACTTGACTAGCTCGTTAATCAAAGATGGTTATGTTTCCTAACCATGAACAATGAGTTGTTATTTGATTAACGAGGTCACATCATTAGTAGAATGATCTGATTGACATGACCCATTCCATTAGCTTAGCACCCGATCGTTTAGTATGTTGCTATTGCTTTCTTCATGACTTATACATGTTCCTATGACTATGAGATTATGCAACTCCCGTTTACCGGAGGAACACTTTGGGTACTACCAAACGTCACAACGTAACTGGGTGATTATAAAGGAGTACTACAGGTGTCTCCAATGGTCGATGTTGGGTTGGCGTATTTCGAGATTAGGATTTGTCACTCCGATTGTCGGAGAGGTATCTCCGGGCCCTCTCGGTAATACACATCACATAAGCCTTGCAAGCATTACAACTAATATGTTAGTTGTGAGATGATGTATTACGGAACGAGTAAAGAGACTTGCCAGTAACGAGATTGAACTAGGTATTGGATACCGATGATCGAATCTCGGGCAAGTAACATACCGATGACAAAGGGAACAACGTATGTTGTTATGCGGTCTGACCGATAAAGATCTTCGTAGAATATGTAGGAGCCAATATGGGCATCCAGGTCCCGCTATTGGTTATTGACCGGAGACGTGTCTCGGTCATGTCTACATTGTTCTCGAACCCGTAGGGTCCGCACGCTTAAGGTTACGATGACAGTTATATTATGAGTTTATGCATTTTGATGTACCGAAGGTTGTTCGGAGTCCCGGATGTGACCACGGACATGACGAGGAGTCTCGAAATGGTCGAGACGTAAAGATTGATATATTGGAAGCCTATATTTGGATATCGGAAGTGTTCCGGGTGAAATCGGGATTTTACCGGAATACCGGGAGGGTTACCGGAACCCCCCGGGAGCTATTTGGGCCATAGTGGGCCTTAGTGGAAAAGAGAAGGGGCTGCCCTAGTTGGTCTGCGCGCCCCCCCTTCCCCTAGTCCTATTAGGACTAGGAGAGGTGGCCGGCCCCCTCTTCCTCTTTTCCCCTCCGAGGAATCCTAGTTGGACTAGGATTGGAGGGGGAATCCTACTCCCAGAGGGAGTAGGACTCTCCTGCGCCTCCCCCCCTTGGCCGGCCAGCCTCCCCTCCTCTCCTCCTTTATATACGGAGGCAGGGGCACCTCTAAACACACAAGTTGACACAAGTTGATCCACGTGATCGATTCCTTAGCCGTGTGCGGTGCCCCCTGCCACCATATTCCTCGATAATACTGTAGCGGAGTTTAGGCGAAGCCCTGCTGCTGTAGTTCATCAAGATCGTCACCACGCCGTCGTGCTGACGAAACTCTTCCCCGACACTTTGCTGGATCGGAGTCCGGGGATCGTCATCGAGCTGAACGTGTGCTCGAACTCGGAGGTGCCGTAGTTTCGGTGCTTGATCGGTTGGATCGAGAAGACGTACGACTACTTCCTCTACGTCGTGTCATCGCTTCCGCAGTCGGTCTGCGTTGGGTACGTAGACAATACTCTCCCCTCGTTGCTATGCATCACATGATCTTGCGTGTGCGTAGGAAAATTTTGAAATTACTACGAAACCCAACAGTGGCATCCGAGCCTAGGTTATTGATGTTGATGATATATGCACGAGTAGAACACAAGTGAGTTGTGGACGATACAAGTCATACTGCCTACCAGCATGTCATATTTTGGTTCGGCGGTATTGTTGGACGAGACGACCCAGACCAACCTTACGCGTACGCTTACGCGAGACCGGTTCCCTCGACGTGCTTTGCACAGAGATGGCTTGCGGGCGACTGTCTCTCCAACTTTAGTTGAACCAAGTATGGCTACGCCCGGTCCTTGCGAAGGTTAAAATGGAGTCTATTTGACAAACTATCGTTGTGGTTTTGATGCGTAGGTGAGATTGGTTCTTACTTAAGCCCGTAGCAGCCACGTAAAACAAGCAACAACAAAGTAGAGGACGTCTAACTTGTTTTTGCAGGGCATGTTGTGATGTGATATGGTCAAAGCATGATGCTGAATTTTATTGTATGAGATGATCATGTTTTGTAACCGAGTTATCGGCAACTGGCAGGAGCCATATGGTTGTCGCTTTATTGTATGCAATGCAATCGCGATGTAATGCTTTACTTTATTACTAAACGGTAGTGATAGTCGTGGAAGCATAAGATTGGCGAGACGACAACAATGCTACGATGGAGATCAAGGTGTCGCGCCGGTGACGATGGTGATCATGACGGTGCTTCGGAGATGGAGATCACAAGCACAAGATGATGATGACCATATCATATCACTTATATTGATTGCATGTGATGTTTATCTTTTTATGCATCTTATCTTGCTTTGATTGACGGTAGCATTATAAGATGATCTCTCACTAAATTATCAAGAAGTGTTCTCCCTGAGTATGCACCGTTGCCAAAGTTCGTCGTGCCCAGACACCACGTGATGATCGGGTGTGATAAGCTCTACGTCCATCTACAACGGGTGCAAGCCAGTTTTGCACACGCAGAATACTCAGGTTAAACTTGACGAGCCTAGCATATGCAGATATGGCCTCGGAACACGGAGACCAAAAGGTCGAGCGTGAATCATATAGTAGATATGATCAACATAACGATGTTCACCATTGAAAACTACTCGATCTCACGTGATGATCGGTCATGGTTTAGTTGATTTGGATCACGTAATCACTTAGAGGATTAGAGGGATGTCTATCTAAGTGGGAGTTCTTAAATAATATGATTAATTGAACTTAAATTTATCATGAACTTAGTACCTGATAGTATCTTGCTTGTTTATGTTGATTGTAGATAGATGGCTCGTGCTGTTGTTCCGTTGAATTTTAATGCGTTCCTTGAGAAAGCAAAGTTGAAAGATGATGGTAGCAATTACACGGACTGGGTCCGTAACTTGAGGATTATCCTCATTGCTGCACAGAAAAATTACGTCCTGGAAGCACCGCTGGGTGCCAGGCCTGCTGCTGGAGCAACACCAGATGTTATGAACGTCTGGCAGAGCAAAGCCGATGACTACTCAATAGTTCAGTGTGCCATGCTTTACGGCTTAGAATCGGGACTTCAACGACGTTTTGAACGTCATGGAGCATATGAGATGTTCCAGGAGTTGAAGTTAATATTTCAAGCAAATGCCCGAATTGAGAGATATGAAGTCTCCAATAAGTTCTATAGCTGCAAGATGGAGGAGAACAGTTCTGTCAGTGAGCATATACTCAAAATGTCTGGGTATAATAATCACTTGATTCAATTGGGAGTTAATCTTCCGGATGATTGCGTCATTGACAGAATTCTCCAATCACTGCCACCAAGCTACAAGAGCTTCGTGATGAACTATAATATGCAAGGGATGAACAAGACTATTCCCGAGCTCTTCGCAATGCTGAAAGCTGCGGAGGTAGAAATCAAGAAGGAGCATCAAGTGTTGATGGTTAACAAGACCACTAGTTTCAAGAAAAAGGGCAAAGGGAAGAAAAAGGGGAACTTCAAGAAGAACGGCAAGCAAGTTGCTGCTCAAGAGAAGAAACCCAAGTCTGGACCTAAGCCTGAAACTGAGTGCTTCTACTGCAAGCAGACTGGTCACTGGAAGCGGAACTGCCCCAAATATTTGGCGGATAAGAAGGATGGCAAGATGAACAAAGGTATATGTGATATACATGTTATTGATGTGTACCTTACTAGAGCTCGCAGTAGCACCTGTGTATTTGATACTGGTTCTGTTGCTAATATTTGCAACTCGAAAAAGGGACTACGGAATAAGCGGGCACTAGCAAAGGACGAGGTGACGATGCGCGTGGGAAACGGTTCCAAAGTCGATGTAATCGCAGTCGGCACGCTACCTCTACATCTACCTTCGGGATTAATATTAGACCTAAATAATTGTTATTTGGTGCCAACGTTGAGCATGAACATTATATCTGGATCTTGTTTAATGCGAGACGGTTATTCATTTAAATCAGAGAATAATGGTTGTTCTATTTATATGAGTAATATCTTTTATGGTCATGCACCCTTGAAGAGTGGTCTATTCTTATTGAATCTCGATAGTAGTAATACACATATTCATAATATTGAAGCCAAAAGATGCAGAGTTGATAATGAAAGTGCAACTTATTTGTGGCACTGTCGTTTAGGTCATATCGGTATAAAGCGCATGAAGAAACTCCATGCTGATGGACTTTTGGAACCACTTGATTATGAATCACTTGGTACTTGCGAACCGTGCCTCATAGGCAAGATGACTAAAACACCATTCTCCGGTACTATGGAGAGAGCAACAGATTTGTTGGAAATCATACATACCGATGTATGTGGCCCGATGAATATTGAGGCTCGTGGCGGATATCGTTATTTTCTCACCTTCACAGATGATTTAAGCAGATATGGGTATATCTACTTAATGAAACATAAGTCTGAAACATTTGAAAAGTTCAAAGAATTTCAGAGTGAAGTTGAAAATCATCGTAACAAGAAAATAAAGTTTCTACGATCTGATCGTGGAGGAGAATATTTGAGTTACGAGTTTGGTGTACATTTGAAAAACTGTGGAATAGTTTTGCAACTCACGCCACCCGGAACACCACAGCGTAATGGTGTGTCCGAACGTCGTAATCGTACTTTACTAGATATGGTGCGATCTATGATGTCTCTTACTGATTTACCGCTATCTTTTTGGGGATATGCTTTAGAGACGGCCGCATTCACGTTAAATAGGGCACCATCAAAATCCGTTGAGACGACGCCTTATGAACTGTGGTTTGGCAAGAAACCAAAGTTGTCGTTTCTTCAAGTTTGGGGCTGCGATGCTTATGTGAAAAAGCTTCAACCTGATAAGCTCGAACCCAAATCGGAGAAATGTGTCTTCATAGGATACCCAAAGGAAACTGTTGGGTACACCTTCTATCACAGATCCGAAGGCAAGACATTCGTTGCTAAGAATGGATCATTTCTAGAGAAGGAGTTTCTCTCGAAAGAAGTGAGTGGGAGGAAAGTAGAACTTGACGAGGTAACTGTACCCGCTCCCTTACTGGAAAGTAGTTCATCACAGAAAACTGTTTCAGTGACACCTACACCAGTTAGTGAGGAAGCCAATGATAATGATCATGAAACTTCAGATCAAGATACTGCTGAACCTCATAGATCAACCAGAGTAAGATCCGCACCAGAGTGGTACGGTAATCCTGTTCTGGAGGTCATGCTACTAGATCATGATGAACCTACGAACTATGAAGAAGCGATGATGAGCCCAGATTCCGCAAAGTGGCTTGAAGCCATGAAATCTGAGATGGGATCCATGTATGAGAACAAAGTATGGACTTTGGTTGACTTGCCCGATGATCGGCAAGCAATTGAGAATAAATGGATCTTTAAGAAGAAGACTGACGCTGATGGTAATGTTACTGTCTACAAAGCTCGACTTGTCGCAAAAGGTTTTCGGCAAGTTCAAGGGATTGACTACGATGAGACCTTCTCACCCGTAGCGATGCTTAAGTCCGTCCGAATCATGTTAGCAATTGCCGCATTTTATGATTATGAAATTTGGCAAATGGATGTCAAAACTGCATTCCTGAATGGATTTCTGGAAGAAGAGTTGTATATGATGCAACCAGAAGGTTTTGTCGATCCAAAGGGAGCTAACAAAGTGTGCAAGCTCCAGCAATCCATTTATGGACTGGTGCAAGCCTCTCGGAGTTGGAATAAACGTTTTGATAGTGTGATCAAAGCATTTGGTTTTATACAGACTTTCGGAGAAGCCTGTATTTACAAGAAAGTGAGTGGGAGCTCTGTAGCATTTCTGATATTATATGTGGATGACATATTACTGATTGGAAATGATATAGAATTTCTGGATAGCATAAAGGGATACTTGAATAAAAGTTTTTCAATGAAAGACCTCGGTGAAGCTGCTTACATATTAGGCACTAAAGATCTATAGAGATAGATCAAGACGCTTAATTGGACTTTCACAAAGATCATACCTTGACAAGATTTTGAAGAAATTCAAAATGGATCAAGCAAAGAAAGGATTCTTGCCTGTATTACAGGGTGTGAAATTGAGTAAGACTCAATGCCCGACCACTGCAGAAGATAGAGAGAATATGAAAGATGTTCCCTATGCATCAGCCATAGGCTCTATCATGTATGCAATGCTGTGTACCAGACCTGATGTGTGCCTTGCTATAAGTTTAGCAGGGAGGTACCAAAGTAATCCAGGAGTGGATCACTGGACAGCGGTCAAGAACATCCTGAAATACCTGAAAAGGACTAAGGATATGTTTCTCGTATATGGAGGTGACAAAGAGCTCATCGTAAAAGGTTACGGTGATGCAAGCTTTGACACTGATCCGGACGATTCTAAATCGCAAACCGGATACGTGTTTACATTAAACGGTGGAGCTGTCAGTTGGTGCAGTTCTAAACAAAGCGTCGTAGCGGGATCTACATGTGAAGCGGAATACATAGCTGCTTCGGAAGCAGCAAATGAAGGAGTCTGGATGAAGGAGTTCATATCCGATCTAGGTGTCATACCTAGTGCATCGGGTCCAATGAAAATCTTTTGTGACAATACTGGTGCAATTGCCTTGGCAAAGGAATCCAGATTTCACAAAAGGATCAAACACATCAAGAGACGCTTCAACTCCATCCGGGATCTAGTCCAGGTGGGAGACATAGAGATTTGCAAGATACATACGGATCTGAATGTTGCAGACCCGTTGACTAAGCCTCTTCCACGAGCAAAACATGATCAGCACCAAAGCTCCATGGGTGTTAGAATCATTACAGTGTAATCTAGATTATTGACTCTAGTGCAAGTGGGAGACTGAAGGAAATATGCCCTAGAGGCAATAATAAAGTTATTATTTATTTCCTTATAATCATGATAAATGTTTATTATTCATGCTAGAATTGTATTTACCGGAAACATAATACATGAGTGAATACATAGACAAACAAAGTGTCACTAGTATGCCTCTACTTGACTAGCTCGTTAATCAAAGATGGTTATGTTTCCTAACCATGAACAATGAGTTGTTATTTGATTAACGAGGTCACATCATTAGTAGAATGATCTGATTGACATGACCCATTCCATTAGCTTAGCACCCGATCGTTTAGTATGTTGCTATTGCTTTCTTCATGACTTATACATGTTCCTATGACTATGAGATTATGCAACTCCCGTTTACCGGAGGAACACTTTGGGTACTACCAAACGTCACAACGTAACTGGGTGATTATAAAGGAGTACTACAGGTGTCTCCAATGGTCGATGTTGGGTTGGCGTATTTCGAGATTAGGATTTGTCACTCCGATTGTCGGAGAGGTATCTCTGGGCCCTCTCGGTAATACACATATCATAAGCCTTGCAAGCATTACAACTAATATGTTAGTTGTGAGATGATGTATTACGGAACGAGTAAAGAGACTTGCCAGTAACGAGATTGAACTAGGTATTGGATACCGACGATCGAATCTCGGGCAAGTAACATACCGATGACAAAGGGAACAACGTATGTTGTTATGCGGTCTGACCGATAAAGATCTTCGTAGAATATGTAGGAGCCAATATGGGCATCCAGGTCCCGCTATTGGTTATTGACCGGAGACGTGTCTCGGTCATGTCTACATTGTTCTCGAACCCGTAGGGTCCGCACGCTTAAGGTTACGATGACAGTTATATTATGAGTTTATGCATTTTGATGTACCGAAGGTTGTTCGGAGTCCCGGATGTGATCACGGACATGATGAGGAGTCTCGAAATGGTCGAGACGTAAAGATTGATATATTGGAAGCCTATATTTGGATATCAGAAGTGTTCTGGGTGAAATCGGGATTTTACCGGAATACCGGGAGGGTTACCGGAACCCCCCGGGAGCTATTTGGGCCATAGTGGGCCTTAGTGGAAAAGAGAAGGGGCTGCCCTAGTTGGGCTGCGCGCCCCCCCTTCCCCTAGTCCCATTAGGACTAGGAGAGGTGGCCGGCCCCCTCCTCCTCTTTTCCCCTCCGAGGAATCCTAGTTGGACTAGGATTGGAGGGGGAATCCTACTCCCAGAGGGAGTAGGACTCTCCTGCGCCTCCCCCCCTTGGCCGGCCAGCCTCCCCTCCTCTCCTCCTTTATATACGGAGGCAGGGGCACCTCTAAACACACAAGTTGACATAGGTTGATCCACGTGATCGATTCCTTAGCCGTGTGCGGTGCCCCCTGCCACCATATTCCTCGATAATACTGTAGCGGAGTTTAGGCGAAGCCCTGCTGCTGTAGTTCATCAAGATCGTCACCACGCCGTCGTGCTGACGAAAGTCTTCCCCGACACTTTGCTGGATCGGAGTCCGGGGATCGTCATCGAGCTGAACGTGTTCTCGAACTCGGAGGTGCCGTAGTTTTGGTGCTTGATCGGTTGGATCGAGAAGACGTACGACTACTTCCTCTACGTCGTGTCATCGCTTCCGCAGTCGGTCTGCGTTGGGTACGTAGACAATACTCTCCCCTCGTTGCTATGCATCACATGATCTTGCGTGTGCGTAGGAAATTTTTTGAAATCACTACGAAACCCAACAATATGTGTACCAACACTTGAAACGTTGGTAATTCTCTGTTGCCAAGCAATGGGATTTTGATTCTTATACATCGAGCACCAACATATAAAACTGTTGTAAAAGTTCGTTTTATCTGTTGTAGTCTTGCAACGGTCCCTTTTACCAATGAAAGTATAGACGTTGCATTATGCGCTAGCAACACTGGATAAGGCTACGCATCCCAAACCGTTGGTAAAGACACTAGCAACGCATATATGGAAACAGGCGTTGCTATAGGGGGGTTCCAGTTGTAATGATTAAGCTGGAAACAGCTCATAGAATAGGCCGGTAGGGCTTGAATCACCGCTTT
Source organism: Triticum dicoccoides (assembly GCF_002162155.2). Taxonomy (NCBI): domain Eukaryota; kingdom Viridiplantae; phylum Streptophyta; class Magnoliopsida; order Poales; family Poaceae; genus Triticum; species Triticum dicoccoides. The sequence goes on along the minus strand of NC_041385.1, from coordinate 740,507,173 downwards.
GAGAAGAACCATCCTGGCCGCAATTGACATCAGCCTTTCGCAATACCCTTGCACCCTGGACCTTGCTTGCTCTTTGACATGAACAAAGCTTTCCTCCGTTATCCGGCCCGCCGCCGTGGGCAAACCTAGATACTTTTCTGCAAGAGTTTCTCTGTAGATCTGCAAATTACTCTTGACCCCTGCCTTCGCCGACGCCCTTGTGTTCGGACTGAAAAAAACCGAGCTCTTGGCCTTGTTTACACATTGGCCAGAGCCCAGGTGATAGGCCTGAAGAATCTCATTTAGCCTTTGTGCACTCCTTGAATCCGCCTTCATAAAGACTAGACAGTCATCTGCAAATAAGAGGTACGTGATCCAAGGGGCTCTCAACCCCGGTCGTATCCCTCTATCGACCCATCCTGCATCATAGTTCTTTAACAGACATGAGAGCCCTTCCCCACAAAGAAGAAACAAGTACAGGGACACGAGGTCACCTTGTCGTATGCCTTTGGAGGGCCGAAACGAGGGTAGTAGTTCTCCATTCATTCTTACTTGGAAAGTAACAGAGTTTACACATCTCATAACAAGAGAGACCCATTCCTCCGAGAAACCCAGCTGCAGCATGATTCCTTGGAGATACGGCCATTCCACACGATCGTACGCCTTCATCATATCCAGCTTAACCGCACACCACCCTTGTTTAGTCCTCTTTCTCTTCATAGCGTGGATACACTCATAAGCTGTGATGGCGTTGTCTGTAATCAACCGCCCCGGAACAAAAGCGCTTTGCTCCTCCGCGATGATCTCGTCTAGAATCTCCCTCAACCTGTTTGCCAAAACCTTGGAACATATTTTGTAAATGACATTACAGAGGGAAATTGGTCTATACTGTGTAATGTTCCTCGGGTTCTTAACCTTTGGAATAAGCACTATGACAATTTTGTTAACAAACTCTGGCATGTACCCGCCATTTAAGAAGTTCAGAACTGCTCGGGTTACATCCTCCTTTATAAGTGACCGGTGGTGCTGATAGAATCCCGCATGGAAACCGTCCGCTCCCGGCGCCTTCGCCGGTGCCATGGCGAACAGTGCTTTCTCTACTTCATCTGCACAGAATGGCCTATTTAGCCGGTCATTCATCTCATTAGTCACCATAACTGGTACATGGTGTAATACTTCATCCATGACCACCTCCTCTTGAGTAGTGTATAGCTGTGTATAGAAATTTTGAACCTCAGTTCTCACCTCCTCCCTATCATCAATGATCGTTCCATCCGACTTCTCGAGCACCAGGATTTTATTTTGATGTTTCCTTCTTGATGCTTGAGCGTGGAAGAATCCAGTGTTCCCGTCTCCTGCCTTCAGCCAGTCAGCTCTCGATCGCGCTCTCGCCATAATTTCCTCTTTTAACAAAAGACCATTGAGCTGCCTTGCTAATTCTTTCTTCCTTCTGGACGAACCGCGGTAGATCGAGTTCGCCTTATCCCTCTCAAACTCCCTTCTCACCTTCTTCAATTTCTGCTTTATATCCCCAAACTTCTTCTGTTTCCAATCAGTTAGGTGGGTCTGTATGCTATTTAAAGAGGAGTTTAGGTCCTCAAGTGTAAGAGCTCCTTTCTCCCATGCAGCCACCACCGTGGGCTCATATGACTCTTCCCGTCTCCACGCTTCCTCATAAACAAAGCGACGAGGCCCGCTATCCTCCCACTCCACCAGCTTCTTGATCTTAACAACTAGCATACAGTGATCCGACTGTGGAGAAGGTACGTGCCTCACTCCCGTATCTCCATACTCCTGGATGAAGCTCGGGTCGGCCAGGAATCTGTCCAAGCAAACCTTCACATTTGCATCTCCTTCTTGACGATTATCCCAAGTATACGGGATCCCCGTGAAACCCAAGTCCTGGAACTTGCATTCATCAATGGCCTCCCGAAACCCTTCCATTTGCCATTCAGCTCTTTCATTTGCCCCGAAGTATTCCATGTTATCTGTGATCTCGTTGAAATCTCCACCACATAGCCGTGGAACGTCACTTTGGCACCGTAACCACTTCAATAGTTTCCAACTCTCTCTCCTCTCACTCCTCCTTGCTTTGGCATAAAAGCCTGTAAACGCCACTCTTTCTGGTCACTGCCCACATCCCTCACCATTACATCTATATGCTGGTTAGACAAATTGTTGAGTTTCACATCCACTTCTCTAGACCAGAAAAGGGCAAGTCCTCCGCTCAGTCCATCACTGCTGACCGGAATACATCCTTTAAACCCAAGTCTTGCTCTCATATCCGTTACCTTCTTTCCCTCAATCTTCGTCTCAGATAAGAAGACTAAGGTGGGCGCTTCAATCCTCACCAAATGGTGAAGTTCACGAACTGTCTCCGGGTTCCCAAGCCCGCGACAGTTCCACGTTATGCAATTCATTTCTCCTGGCGGGGCTGTGCCTCAGCCACCGCCTGTTCACTAGTACTTCCTCCTTCCATAGGTTTTTTCTTCTTTGAGTCCCTACTATCTTCTTTAGATGTACTTGGCTCATTGCATTCCATGGATCTCTTCTTATTCCATGTGTCCTGATCCAGAATCATAAGCTGGGTCGATGTTTTTGTGCGGCCCTCAGGCCCCATCTCCACTCGGCGGTATACACCCCGGCCTCTGCCTTTATCTTTGTCGTAGCCCCTCCCCGGACCAGAGCGGCCAGCTGCACCGCCCCGTGAGTTGAACTGGTACACCGCGTTCCTGACCAAACCTTGCTTCTTTTTCAGTGGTGATGTTACCTCCTCTCCTCTTTCTACTTCCTCTTCTACACCATCCCATTCCTCCCCTCCCCCGGCTCCCTGCCCACCCCCATCGTTGCTCCTTGGGGGTGCGCTCGTCCAGTTCTTGCGAGTCCCGGACCATCTGAGCTTCTCTCCGTACGGCATGCATCCATCATCATCCCGTTCCCCCGGGTCCGGGCAGAAGGCCTCTGCATGTCCAAGCCTACCACACGAGAAACAGAAATACGGCAGTCCTTCATACTGAATATCATACATCACCGATTCTTTTGTCCTTGCAGATTCTAGCTGCACCCACCTCATTAGGGGTTCCTGCACACTTATCCATATACGTGTTCTAAGGGACTCGCCAGAAGCAAAACCCTTCGAGTCCACATCCAGCTTGATTACTTCTCCCAGCATCCCTGCAATGCGCTCAGGCCATGGCGGGTACCGGAGATTGAATGGCAGGTTGATTACCCTCGCCCAAATCTGCAATTTCTCAAACTTCCAGTTGGATGGCCTGACCCTGACATCAAACAGTTCCAATATCACTGCGTGCTTCCCCACCATCCACGGCCCGCCTCCATAGATGCGATCACGATCTCTCTGGTTTTCCAGGTTTGCCACAAAGGTGTTCTCCCCTACAGGGTTGAAGCTCAATCCCCTCGGGTTTCCCCACGCCGGTCGGAGGGCATCTGCAATAGAGTTTACATGGATGAACTTACGATGCAGAACCCTCCCCACCAGCGCCACTGGAGGTGCCTCTCCTTCCCCCTCCTGATCATCTATTACCAGCTTCTTGTTTTCCTTGTCCGTCAACTTCATCTTCTCCATCATATGCTCCACCTTCTCCCTCGATTTCCTTGACTCCTCGGACGCCATGTCGCACCTCCCACAAAACCCTAGATGGTACCTCCCCCCTGTGCTCCAAGGGTGGGTAGAGGTACCAGGACCCCCCCTTGATCACCCCGAGAGCAGCCGAAGAGGAAGCGCCGATCAGAGCTTGGAGACGGTGCGCAGATTGTCCAGGATGGGTGCGCGCGCGTTGGAGATCGGGATCGCCGCCGCCGCCGCCTGTCCTGCCACTAAACCCTAGAAAACGGTTCGGGCTAGATACGCACTAGTTGTGACAAAGATTGCTGATAAGGTCAACAGCCTCAGTTCCTGTTCACTGGAACCGCACACGTACCGCTGTACGTACATTAATTTGAGGGGCACTCTTGCCTGAATACGGAATACGTGGGCCGCGTACAGTACGTATGTGGCGCTCCGGGGACTGGCCGCCACATGTGCACGTACATACTGCTGCCCCTACCTGTTCGCTACGGCCAACCCGTGCATCGTGCAGATCGATGCAGACATGCAGTCGACGCTGGCGTGCTGCTGCATGCTGCCGTCGTTGTCTTCTTCCTCAAGTCGCTGCTGGTCCGTGCGGCCGTACTCCTCTGCACGCACGCGGCATGCATCGTTGCCAGCTGCTTACTCGGGGCCGGCGACGTATTGCCGGCCGGCGAGTCGCCGAGGAGTCACCCGCCCCGATCCATCGAAGGATCCAAACGCGTACAGCGCCGATGACGAGTGCATGCATGTTGCTAGCATATTCCTACTCCTACGTACTAGCTTGCATATGCACATAGGAGTGCGTAGCCAGCCTGAGCCCACGTACTACCAGGCCAGAGCTACAGTAATCAAAGTAGCTACGATAATCTACGGTAGCTACAGTTAGAGCATCTCTACCAACTACTCCATTAGGGTATCTTCAAAACTGACCAGCAAATGTCTCCTTTATACGTTTGTTTTTATGTCTGGACGTGAGCCATAGACATGATGTGGGAGGGAGTCGTTCAATGCTAATAAAAAGGTATCCGATTGGGAGGAGAAAAAGTAGATGAGGACCATGCATGTGGTGGGATATTTGTAGTTTAGTTTCCGGTTGGAAAGAGAGAGAAGACGGGGATCATGCATGTCCGGACTCCGGCAAAGCCCTGACGTTTGTCTCTTGGATACCGGAATCTACACCTCCAGACTGCTAAGCGGACATATACAGGTCCCTGTTGAATGACAAAAGTGGTCCGGACACTATGGTCTGGACATATAGTGAAGGTTTGAGGGTCCTCTTCAACGACGACCCGCATCCGTCCGGGGATAGGGGGACCAGTTCACGGACATGGATGCGGGAGGCAGCCATCCAACACTGCATTTCAACCACCATCCGAACTAACACTAGTAGAAAAAGGACCTAATATGAGACACATTAGTGCCGGTTGGGTTTTGAGCCGGCACTAATGTGTCCATTAGTGCCGATTCCAACGGCTAGCCGGCCGTTCTCATTAGTACCGGTTCGTGGCGAACCTATAGTACCGGTTCGTGCCACGAACCGGTACTAAAGAGGGTGGTGGCAGGGTGTTGTCAGTCTGGGGCCCGTCCAGCACCTTTAGTACCGGTTCGTGGCACGAACCGGTATTAAAGGTCGACGTACATAAATCCTTCGTCCCCCCGAGCCACTCTGTTCTTCCCCTTTCCCCCCACTTCCTCTGTTCTTCCCCCTCTCTCCTCGAGCTCCTCACAAATTTTGCCCAAAATTTGTCAAGATTTGAAGGCCCCCATCCATTCAAATGATCACAAAGGTTAGCAACTTTGTCCTTTCAACTCTCATTGCTAGATTAGCTCTTGCAATGCTTTGTATAGTGATTAATTTGGGAGGAATAATTTTATTTGCTAGTATTTGATTTATATGCAATTTGAGCACAAAAATAACACTTAGTTTGCATATGTAGGTGTGGTTTACTTAGTGCCTTCTAAATCTCCGTCGTAACCACCGTCGATCGCCCGCACTGTCCCGTCGCCGGCACCACCTTCTGGTGAGGCTCTTGTTCATGAATGTTTTACATTACCAAATTGATGTTTATGTGATTTGGATATATAGTTACTCGTATAATTATCTTACCCGTACGTTGTTTGTTATACATAGTGCCATGTGATATCCGTCCCCGTCGGCCCTCGTCCTTGTTATGATTCGGATGTGGTATATTCTCTTTTAAAACTAGTTGTTGCATTTCGTGTTTATGAGAAATTATGCCCATCAAGTTGACATAGATATTTTTATCTAGGAGGTATGTGAACCGGAAATTCCAACTGACCCTATTGTCGAGAGGTTAAATTTAGTTGAAAGAGAAAACGAGTATTTGAAAGAAAAATTGAAAAGAATTGAGGGGGAGAAGATGGAATTGGAGTTGCATGTTGCCGATGTCGTCGATGATCACAAGATCAAGATGGAGAAAATGAGGTTGAAGATTAGAAAGATTAGAAAATATGCCATTGATAGTGTGGCTTGGTATCATTATGCTGTTGGATCAATTGTTACCTTAATTGCGATCTTCATCGCATTTGTTGTTGCATTTAAATTCTTTAGCTAGAGAGTTATTTGTATGTTGCATTTAATTAAGTGTTGTATATGAACTTTATGTATGAACTTGTATTAATTTGGTCTATTCGGTGTTATATAATGAACATGAGCCGACAATGGATGTATGATGACAGATGCTCTCCCGAGTTCATTAATGGCATGCATACTTTTCTGCTTGCCGCTGAGGCAAACAAGCGGGCGGATGGTTTTATGCCTTGTCCATGTGCTGGCTGTAAGAATGGTCACAGTTACTCTACGTCAAGAACCATTCACGTCCACCTATTTGAGTCCGGTTTCATGCCCCACTATAATGTTTGGACCAAGCACGGAGAAATTGGGGTTATGATGGAAGACAATGAAGAAGAAGAGGACGACGACGGCTATCCTGGCCATGGGTTCCCTGAATACGATGATACAACAATGGGGGAAGAAGCTGAGCCGGCAATGCAGAAAGAAGCTGAAGAAGAGGCATGAGATGAGCCCGCTGATGATCTAGGTCGGGCCATTGCCGATGCAAAGAGAAACTGCGCAAGTGATCTGGAGAGGACGAAGTTGCAGCGCATGTTAGAGGATCACAAGAAATTGTTGTACCCGAATTGCGAAGCTGACAAAAAAAAGTTGGGAACCACACTTGAATTGCTGCAATGGAAGGCAGAGAATGGTGTATCTGACAAGGGATTTGGAAAGTTGCTGGTAATGATAAAGAATATGCTTCCAAAGGACAACGAATTGCCCGAGAGTACGTATGAAGCAAAGAAGGCTGTCTGCCCTCTAGGGTTAGAGGTGCAAAAGATACATGCATGCCCTAATGACTGCATCCTCTACCGCGGTGAGTATGAGGATTTGAATGCTTGCCCGGTATGCGGTGCATTACGTTATAAGATCAGTCGCGATGACCCTGGTGATGTCGAGGGTGAGCGCCCCAGGAAGAAGATTCCTGCCAAGGTGATGTGGTATGCTCCTATAATACCACGGTTGAAACGTTTCTGCCAAAACAAAGAGCATGCGAAGGCGATGCGGTGGCACGCAGAAGACCGTAAGAAAGACGGAAAGTTGAGAGCACCTGCTGACGGTTCGCAGTGGAGAAAAATCGAGAGAAAGTACTGGGAGGAGTTTGCAGGTGACCCAAGGAACGTATGGTTTGGTCTAAGCGCAGATGGCATTAATCCTTTTGGGGAGCAGAGCAGCAACCATAGCACGTGGCCTGTGACTCTATGTTTGTATAACCTTCCTCCTTGGTTGTGCATGAAGCGGAAGTTCATTATGATGCCAGTGCTCATCCAAGGCCCTAAGCAACCCGGCAACGACATTGATGTGTACCTAAGGCCATTAGTTGAAGAACTCTTACAACTGTGGAATGGAACAGGTGTACGTGCGTGGGATGAGCACATGGGGGAAGAATTTGACCTAAAGGCGTTGCTGTTCGTGACCATCAGTGATTGGCCTGCTCTCAGTAACCTTTCAGGACAGACAAACAAGGGATACCGCAGATGCACGCACTGTTTGGATGATACCGACAGTATATATATGAATAGTTGTAAGAAGAATGTGTACCTGGGACATCGTCGATTTCTTCCGAGCAGGCATCCCGTAAGAAAGAAAGGCAAGCATTTCAAAGGTGAGGCGGATCACTGGACAAAGCCTAGCCACCGTACTGGTGCTGATGTACATGATATGGTCAAGGATTTGAAGGTAATCTTTGGAAAGGGTCCTGGCGGACAACCTGTTCCGAAGGACGATGACGGACGTGCACCCATGTGGAAGAAGAAATCTATATTTTGGGACCTGCCATATTGGAAAGACCTAGAGGTCCGCTCCGCAATCGACGTGATGCACGTGACGAAGAATCTTTGCGTGACCCTGCTTGGCTTTTTGGGCGTGTATGGGAAGACAAAAGATACACCAGAGGCACGGGAGGACCAGCAACGTATGCACGGAAAAGACGACATACATCAGGGTCAGGCCAGCTACGCTCTTACCAAAGAAGAGAAGGAAATCTTCTTCGAATGCCTGCTCAGCATGAAGGTACCGTCTGGCTTCTCGTCGAATATAAAGGGAATAATAAATATGGTAGAGAAAAAGTTCCAGAACCTAAAGTCTCATGACTGCCACGTGATTATGACGCAACTCCTTCCGGTTGCATTGAGGGGGCTTCTACCGGAAAACGTTCGATTGGCCATTGTGAAGCTATGTGCATTCCTCAATGCAATCTCTCAGAAGGTAATCGATCCAGAAATCATACCAAGGTTACAGAATGATTTGGTGCAATGTCTTGTCAGTTTCGAGTTGGTGTTCCCACCATCCTTCTTCAACATCATGACGCACATCCTAGTTCACCTTTGCGAAGAGATTAACGTTTTGGGTCCTGTATTTCTACACAATATGTTCCCCTTTGAAAGGTTCATGGGAGTCTTGAAGAAAAATGTTCATAACCGTGCTAGGCCAGAAGGAAGCATCTCGAAGGGACATGAAAATGAGGAGGTCATTGAGTTTTGTATTGACTTTATTCCTGACCTTAAGCCGATTGGTGTTCCTGAATCACGGCATAAGGGCAGACTGGAAGGAAAAGGCACGCTAGGAGGGCATCAAATAATATGTATGGGCGGGCATTCTCTCACTGAAGCACACTACACAGTTCTACAGAATTCCGCCTTGGTGGCTCCGTATATGGAGGAACACAAGAATTTTCTACAGTCCAAACACCCGGAGAAGTCTGACAACTGGATTACACGCGAACAAACGAGGACTTTCGCCGGTTGGTTGCAGAAACGTGCCCTGAATGATGGCGATATTCAAAATGACCTATACTCGCTGTTTCAGTTACCATCTTCGAATATAATGACTTTCAAAGGGTACCAGATAAATTGGAATACATTTTACACGATAGCCCAAGATAAGAAGAGCACCAACCAAAACAGTGGTGTCCGCTTTGATGCAACAACCAACACGGGAAAGGAAACATATTATGGTTACATAGAGGACATATGGGAACTTAACTATCGATCAGGTGATTTGAAGGTCCCTTTGTTTCGGTGCAAATGGGTCAATATGACACGAGGTGGGGTAACGGAAGACCCGCAGTACGGAATGACAATAGTGGATCTCAACAATCTTGCGTATGCAGACGAACCATTCGTCCTAGCCAATGATGTGGCGCAGGTTTTTTATGTGAAAGACATGTCTACCAGGCCGAGAAAAAGAAAAGATAAGGAAGCGAATGGATCATACGACGAGCCAAAGCACCACATAGTTCTTTCAGGAAAAAGAAACATCATGGGAGTGGATGACAAGACAGACATGTCAGAAGATTATGAAAAGTTTGATGAAATTGCTCCATTCATAGTGAATATTGACCCGAGCATCCAGTTAAATGATGAAGATTTTCCCTGGCTACCGCGCAAAGGGACACACGAGAATAAAAAGTTTCACACCCAAAGATCTAGGATGTGATCGGCTTCACTATCATCACTTTCTTCTGTGTTTCACACCCAGGAGGGAATGTCTATAATAGTTAGGGTAGTTAATTATGTGTTTTGGCATTTGAAACGAGAAGAAATTTTATGTGCAAACAAATTCTTTTTCATGCATTTACTGATTTTTTTCCAGCTAAATGACCCTGAAATTGAAAAGCATTTGAAATGAACTCAGAAAAGGTTGAAAGTCGGCATGGTATCATAATTTCATACAAATAGCATGTGCAAAAAAGTAGAGAGGGTTACGGCAAAAACTGGATACACTTCATGTACAAAATGGACAATCTTTTTCGAAGTATCAGGGTTTCCGACGAAAACTAAAATGTTACAAAGGCATTTCATTTTTTAAATAACCTAAGCATTACCAAATTGAATATAGTGATAAAACACACTAATATTAAACATAAGAAAAAAGAATCACCGAAAAATCTTTTTCCAAAGTTAAGTTATTCACAAACTAGTGATTCACACAAATTTCAAATAATTCAAAATTTAAACTATTCAAATTTGAAAACTACCGGCACTAACAGATCAAAGTTTGTAAATTTTTGTACCTAAAGCAAAAATATTCACAAAGAAAATCTAAATACAGCAAAAAACAACTCAAAAATAAATAAAACAAATAAAAAAGCAAAAAAAATTAAGAAAATAAAAAAGCCCACCTACTGGGCCAAAGCGGACTGCATACGACTAGAAACTCAACCTTTTGTTGGACCAGGATCCAGGCCCGCAAAGGCCCAGTAGGCCCACATGGCAGCAATGAATTGGTAGGCCTAGTAGGCCTGCTTAGGAGAGGAGCTCGAGAGAGCTACCGCACTGGGGCTTATAAACTAGTGCGGTAGCCCTTCGACTAGCGAGGTGGGACTAAACTTGCCGCACCGCACTGCGCCAGCGCACCCCCTTTAGTACCGGGTGGTGGCTCCAACCGGTACTAAAGGGGGGGCCTTTAGTACCGGTTGGAGCCACCACCCGGTACTAAAGGGGGTGCGCTTCCCGCCGCTTGGCCTGGCCAAAACAGACCTTTAGTACCGGTTGGTGGCTCCAACCGGTACTAAAGGTCCATC
>NC_041385.1:740470217-740495926 GCF_002162155.2 Triticum dicoccoides | reverse complement strand
GCCTCGCCGGTGAGCTCGCCCCGGCCGCCAATGTCCACACACACACAGTACTACACACACACACACACACACGCACACACACACACACTACACACACACACACTACACACATTAGTTTGTTTGTTATAAATTTTTCTGTTTTTTAGTTATAGAAATGTTAGAAATTATTCTGTTTTTTAGTTATATAAATATTAGAAATGTTAGTTTTATAGAAATGTTATAAATTTTTTCTGTTTTTTAGTTATAGAAATATTTATAGAAATGTTAGCAATTTTTCTGTTTTTTAGTTATATAAATATTAGAATTGTTATGGAAATGTTAGTTATATAATCAGGAAATTTTAGAATTAGTTTTAGTTAGATGAATTAGATTAATGTCAAATTGTTAGAATTTGCATATATATAGAATTTTAGTTATCACAATCCAATCATTTAAAAAATGTTACTTTTTGCGGGCATATAGTATTTGTTCTCGACGATATGCCCGGCCCGCATCCTCGCCGTCGACCCGTTCGCGACGACGTCATGCTTCAGGGGACCCATGTCCGGGACTGGGCTCCGTCGGGCTGGCACTGGGAGGTGCTACCTGGAGGGGCGTGCCGCTTGATGAGGAACCCGACCTCGGGTCCCGTCGTCGACCCTGATCTTCTTTGGTGGCGTTCGCATGGGCCACATTCGGTGCAGAGGCAGCCGGCCCCGCCGGAGGTGGTGCGTCGCCGTGTCAGGGAGGAAGATGAGCACGTCCATCGCTACATGGCTGCTATGGACGACGTCAGGTTCTCCACTACTTGGCGGGTTCTTTGGGCAGATGACCGGAGATATGATCCTGTGATGGTTCCTTCTCTTTGGGTGTGCACCGCCCGCGCCCCAGGAACCGCGAGTGGCGCCCTAGATTCTTCTGTAGTACTCGATCTTTATTAGGTACCTAGCCAGTGATGTATTCGATATATAGTATTCGAGACGATGTATTCGAGATTATATATATTAAGACGATGATGTATTCGAACAGTGGGCCTTCTACGGGCCATAGAAACAATGGGCCTTCTATGGGACGTACAAACAATGAGCCTTCTACGGGCCGTATCATCAATGGGCCTTATACGGGCAGTATGATCGATTGGCCAAACATGGGCCAATAACAGGCCACATTATGACCGTAAACGGGCTAGAGTTGGAATCATCTGTTCATGGGCCGACCATAACGGGCCATCGTTAATAGGCCGTATTTCATGACGCTATGAAAACGGCCCAATGTGTTAACGGACCACAAAAGGGCCGACTGTAACCACAAGCTGAATTTGGCCCATAAGCAAAAAATGACAGTAACGGGCCATAAGTAAACGAATGCTGGAAATGAGCCCAAGAATAAATGGGCTCTAAGTAGGCCGAAAGATAACATGGGCTGGAAATGGCCCAACAGAATAATGGGCCCTTAATGGGTATAAAGTGATACACTGTTCATTACGGGCCAGTTTCACCATGGGCCGTTAATGGGTGTAAAGTAATACACTGTTCATTACGGGCCAGTTTCACCACGGGCCATTAATAAGCCAAGAGTTACATAGGGCCTCATATGGGCCGAAAGACGTCATGGGCCATACATCGGCCAGAAGTGAAAATGGGCTGGAATCATATTGGGTGGCCCAGATGACGCTACTGGGCCTAATTCGTATAGGGCGTAACGGGCCTTGGGTTAGCAGGCTGTAAATGGGCTATATGCGAACATGCCGTTAACAGGCTTTGCATGGGCCGGCCCGCCACCTTTTGACCAAGTCAAACGGGCTGGCCTTTTCACAGGAATGGGCCTCTGTTGGGTCGTGCTACGTGTCGACATATCATAGGCGCCTTCTGTCCAATGAGTGGATGACATCTGTCCCAACAGTGAGCCGACACATGTTTCCTCCAGCCAATGATGATTTTACACATGGAAAATCCCCATTGGTCGGGGCTGTTAACGGGTTATCGGATCCAAAACCCGACCCGATGGCTTAACGACGTTCCGTTACGGTGGATGCCACGTGTCGGTCACCCTTGACGAAAGCACTTCTGTGACGCGCGATTTATCGTCATGGAAGTGGACACTTCCGTGATGATAATTTTGGTAATGTCATGGAACACTTCTACGACAACACATGTATGACTCTTGATTCTGTCATAAAATCGTCATGGATGTACATGCATGATAAAAAATGAGACCTACTGTGACAAACACGTATCATCACGGAAGTGTATTTTTTTGTAGTGCTAGTTGCATTTCTAGACAACCTACTTTGATGCAAAGTTTAAATTGGTAAAGAAAAGCTAAAAATTGTTAGTTGCATATTCACCCCCCTCGAGTCAACTATATCGATCCTTTCAATTGGTATCCGAGCCTCGTATCTTTTTAAGGACTTTGCCGTCCGAAGAGTATGGTTGACACTGTAGACAGTGGGGATGAGCACTCCGGTGTGAATCCGAGCTCGTCTACGACCGATGGGGGAACCGCGGTCTCTCGTGAGGAATTCAATGTGACTTTGGACACATTGAAAACCTCCATGACGACCGAGGTTGAAAGCATGTTTAATAAATTCTTAGAAGGACTTAAACTATCTACCTCGCCGATGAAAGTGGGTGATCCCACTAATAAGGTGACTGATGCTAACTCCGACAAGGGGGAAGCTAATAGTGAAAAAGGTCCTTCTACTGGTGGTAGAAATGGCACGGGCATGTTTTCCCATGTGGAACCTCTAACTTATGGAGGACCGATTCCCTCTACTCATTTAAATCATGCCGGCCCTCCTCCTAAGATTGTGAAAAATGAGGACTTTGATTCTTGGGTGTATCGCTGCAAGCGTCATTTAAATCATGTGAATACTAATCTTGGGAGAATCATTGAAGAAGGTTTCTTTCCACATGATCGAAGCAACTTCACCCCTAGAGAAGCCGTGGATAATCAATTCAATGAGAATGCTCTCTTCATCATCCAAGATACAATTCTCCCCGAAGATCTCCCTCATCTTTGACCCTTCGCCATGGCCAAAGACGCATGGCATTGCATTGTGTCTCTCTATCGGGGAAGCGCAAGCATTCAACGCTCCAACTATGAACAAGGTGCCTCATGGCTAAAACCACTAACAAGGTAACCCCCAACATCAAAACCACCATCATTACTAATCCCTCCTTGATGGATTGCATTGATGAAAATGAGGGGTCTAATTAATAAATAAATGAATTTGAGTCTTTTATGAGTAAACTCAAGGGCAAATCCAAGAAGCACTTCGTTGCTCTCTTGGAACAACTTGGTGAAGCCAATGGCATGATCGAGGCTCATGAAGAAACCATCTCTAAGATGGAAGGTCATAGTCGTGACTATGCCGATGAGATATCAGATCTCTCTAATGCTCTTGAGGAAGAGCGTGGGCATCGTTTGGCTCTTGAGGAGTCACACAATGATGACCATGCTAAATTAAAGAAAGATCTTGATCATGCTCTTGTTGTCTCTCGTGTGCTAAACTCCGAGAAGGCTAAACTTGGGGTTGACCTTGCTAGACTTAAAGAGGAGTTTGATTTACTTGACAAGCCTCACAAGTCCTTGAAGGGTGCTCATGCTAGCCTCAAGGTGTCTCATGATCAACTCCAAGTGAAGCTAACCAAGGAGAAAGCCACCTTTCCTCATATGGTCTTAATTGATAATGCAAATGCTACTAACCCGTGTTGTCAGCATGTGCATTTTGTGGAGGAAAATGCCAAGTTGAAAGAACAAATGGAAAAAGGCCTTGTGACATGCATTCAAGGTAATAAGAACCTCAATGACCTTTTGAGTAATCAAAAGGAAGTTGTGGCCAAGGAGGGAGTTGGGTTCACACCCAAGTCCAGGAACAAGAAGAAGAACGACAAGACCAAACGACCTCCCCCGCTCAAGCAAACGTTTGTGAAGGAGGGAGAGGGTGCTCCTAAGGAGAAGAAGAATGATGTGAAGGGTGGAGATGTCAAAAAGGGCAATGCCACCCCTTCCAACAAATCCGGCGACTTTAACCCTTCTTATGTGTTATGCCGTGCTAGTGATGGGCATGTTTATGCTAAATTCATTGGTTCTTCTTTTGAGTACATTGAATGTTCTATTTGGGTTCCCAAGACCCTTGTTACTAACATCAAAGGACCCATTACTCAATGGGTACCTAAAACCAAGCATTGATCTCTTTTAGGTGTTTGCTTCCAGTGGAGGATCATGGTTGCTTGATAGTGGAGCAACAAATCATATGACCGGAAGCAAGGACTTGGTGGTGGATGTGCAAAGGATTCCATATATGCCCACCAACGTCGAGTGGGGTGATGCCCCGTCTTCTAAGGTATTGGGTCTTGGCAAGGTTGTCATTTCTCATGATCTCACGATCGAAAAAGTCATGCTTGTTGAGTCCCTTGCTTACAATCTACTTTTCGTTCGTCAACTTGCACTCATGGGCTTTGCCACTTTCTTTGATATTAATACCATTGCCCTCTTGTGGAGCAAGACTCTTAAAGTAGCCTTTGGTGGGCATGTCGATAACGGTCTCTATGTGATTAACTTTTTGTAGCGACCCACTAAGATCGCGACATGCCTAATGGCTAAAGTTGATGTGGGATGGCTTTGGCATCGCCGTTCAGCCCACGTCAATATGAGATCTTTGCAAAGTCTTCTCAAGGGGGACCATGTCCGTGGACTAAAAAATGTTAGTTTTGCCAAATATCGTTCTTGCACTGCTTGTATCGAAGGAAAGCTTTATGAGACGGCTCACCCTCCCACAACTATCATCTACTCGAAGAGACCCTTGGAGCTCCTTCACATGGATCTCTTTGGGCCTCCATCCTTTGATAGTCTTGGGGGTAGAAAGTATTGCTTGGTGATCGTGGATGACTATTCAAGATATATTTGGGTATATTTCTTCAAGAGGAAGAGCGAGACTCAACAAACCATCATCGACTTTGCAAATGAAGCTCAACGTCAACATGATGCAAAGATCTTGATAATAAGGAGTGACAACGGCTTCGAGTTCAAGAACTACACCTTGGATGAGTTTCTTAGTGATGAGGGGATCAAGCATCAGTATGCTGCACCTTACACCCCTCAATAGAATGGTGTAGCGGAGAGGAAGAACCGGATGTTGATGGATGCGGCAAGGACCATGATGGCAGAGTTCAAGTCTCCTTACAACTTTTGGGCCGAAGCCATCAACACAGCATGTCATGCATCCAATCGGCTCTACCTCTGCAAAGGCGTGAACAAGACACCCTAAGAAATACTTACTGGTAACAAGCCCAACCTCAAGTACTTCCGGGTGTTCGGGTGTAAGTGTTTAATTCTCAAGAAAGGTGTTCGTTTGTCTAAATTTGAGGCTAGAGCTTATGAGGGCATATTTGTTGGTTATGCTACAAACTCTCATGCTTACCGTGTCCTCAACAAGTCCACCACACTCATTGAGGAGACGTGTAACATGGAGTTTGACGAGAATAACGGCTCCCAAGTGGAGCAAAGTGGTACTTGTGATGTAGGTGATGAAATTCCTCCCCAAGCCATAAGAAGAATGGGTGTTGGTCACATCCTACCCATTGAGGAACCCCTTGTGGCCGAAGGAGAAGGACAATGCTCCACTCAAGTGGAGCCATCACCAACCCAAGACCCACACGCTTCCGAAGAACAAAGTGAAGGTCCTCAACCCCCTGAACAAGGTCAAGGGCAAGATCAACCTCAAGATGGTGGTGAACCACCAAATGATGCCCAAGGTCAAGTTCGACTCTTTGAGCAAGTTGAAGATCAAGGGCAAACTCAAGATCAAGAACAAGCTCAAGACGGCGCTCAAGATGAACAAGTTACCCCTCCTCTATTCACATCCGAGGAGGATTTGGAGCGTCGTGCCACGAAGATTGCTTCCAAGCTCACTACGAAAGGCCATCTCATGGAGAATATGGTTGGAAGCCTAAGAAAGGGGGTAAGCACTCATAGACAATTAGCAAACTATTGTGAACATCACGCGTTTGTTTCTTGTGTCAAACCCCAAAAGGTCTATGAGGTGCTCGAGGACCCGGATTGGCTCAATGCCATGCATGAAGAACTCAACAACTTCGAGCATAACCAAGTGTGGAAATTAGTGCCAAGGCCAACCGAGAATCATAATGTCATTGGAACCAAGTGGATATTCAAGAACAAGCAAGATGCTCATGGGATCATTGTTCTCAACAAGGCTCGCTTGATGACAGAAGGCTACTCCCAAGTTGAGGGTATCGACTACGGTGAAACCTTTTCTCCCGTTGCTCACCTTGAATCTATTCGTTTGTTGATTGTGAAAGCTTCTCATCATAATTTCACGTTGCAACAAATGGATGTGAAGAGTTTTTTTCTTAATGGTCCCATTAATGAGTTGGTGTATGTCAAACAACCCCCTGGGTTCGAAGATCCCTACTTCCCCGATCATGTGTACCAACTCCACAAGGCGCTCTATGGCCTTAAACAAGCCCCACATGCTTGGTATGAGCATCTTACGGAGTTGTAACAAGATCGTGGGTTCGAAATCGGGAAAATCGACCCCACTCATTTTTACTAAGAAGGTCAAAGGGGAGTTGTTTGTGTGCCAACTATATGTAGATGATATTATTTTTGGTTCCCCTAACAAAGCTTTCAATGAAGAATTTGCCGCTCTCAAAACCTCAAAGTTCAAGATGTCTATAATGGGAGAGTTGAAGTTCTTTCTCGGGTTCGAAATCAAGCAAATAAGAGAAGGAACCTTCATCAACCAAGCCAAATACACTCAAGAACTGCTAAAAAGATTCAAGCTAAGTGATGTCAAGCCGGCCTCCACCCCAATGCCCAACAAGTGCCAACTTGACATTGATCCAAATGGTAAAGTGGTGGATCAAAAGGTATATCGCTCCATGATTGGCTCCTTGCTTTACCTTTGTGCATCTAGACCATATATCATGTTGAGCGTGTGTCAGGACCCCGACTCAATGCCACATTGATCTAGCATGTAACACCTCATATCACTTTGCGGCCTCAGGCACGGTATCCCCACGGGTGTCGCCTTACCTTTGCCCGGGACCGTTTGCGCCTTTTGGCACACGTATATGATAGTGCCGCTAGCATCCATATGATAAGGAGCCCGGGCTGACATGGCTAGTCGTAAACCCAAAGTGGCACAAACCTACAGGGACAGACATCCATGACCCAGCATCGAACGTGTCGGTCATCAGCTGGTGAATCCAGGCTGTAGCACTGGGCTAGCAGGACTCCGATGAACCAGGCTATAGCGGGCTAACAAGACTCCGGTATTCATCACGTGACATTTCCCCGAAGGGACAGACACAGGAATGAAGAAGGACACATGCCGGCCAGCCTAAGTGTTCTAGAGCAGTAGCAAGCTACCATGGCTCAGTGGAAGCACTAGGAGACATTTCCCGATAAGAGGGGCTACTAAGGATAAACAACTAGATAGTCAGATCCCACACATACCAAGCATTTCAATAACATACACACAATATGCTCGATATGTGCAAATACAACATGGCATCACAACATGACTCTACAACTCAAGTATTATTCAATAGGCTCCAGGAGCGAGATATTACAAACATGGGTCTCACGACCCAACATTCAGAGCATACAAGTCAAAGCACAAGCGGAAGCTTAACATGTCTGAGTACATACATCTAGAAAAGAAAAAAGCTGAGAAGCCTGACTAGCTACCAGATCCTGCCGAGGGCACAAGATCGTAGCTGAGGTAACAAGCTAAATGTCGAAGTCCACACGGAAATACTAGTGAGACGGAAGTCTCTGCAAAAACATAAAATAGGCAGACGTGAGTACAAATGTACCCAGCAAGACTTACATCATAACTAACTACATATGCATCAGTATCAACAAAGGGGATGGTGGGCTTTAGCTGCAGCAAGCCAGCTTTGACTCGGTGGCTATCCTAAACTACGACTGCAAGTAACTCTTTTGAGGTGGCGCACACGAGTCCACATATTCACCATAGCAATACACCACTATGGATCCGCTCCCGTCTCCCTACGAGAACGCCATCCATAGCACTCACGCTTATCTTGCGTATTTTAGAGTATCCACTTTCACTTGTCTATGAACTGTACAGGCAACCCAAAAGTCCTTTAGCACGGACACGGCTATTCAAATAGATCATATTAACCCTGCAGGGGTGTACTTCTTCACACACGCTCTCACCACTTACCGCCATTTACACGACATGTACTCGGCAACCTTCAAGCAGAAGCCCAGCGAGGGTGTCGGCCACGACCTGACTAACCACACAAGTCTCTCGTCCAGGTTTATCGCCTATTCGGGTTCCATCCGCAAGGAGATCCGGTCGGGGTGTCGCTCACGGCCCCAAACGATGTGTGCAGGGTTCCCAAGCCCACCATCCGGGTGCCACTTGGTACACCGGGCCACTGTGCCTAGTCTGTCCCAAGCCCACCTGTACCGGGTGCCACTTGATAGACTACTAACACTACCTACAAACACCAGAAACTAGTTGCAACTCCTGGACAGAGATCAAGTTGATTAATAAGTCGAGAGAGCTTGCAGCGCCCGGAGCCCAATGTGTGGTAGTAACTGTTCATGGATCACAAAAACAGAGCTCACTTCCTGAGGACGACTGCAATGAGACAACCCACCATGTACTCCTACATGGCCTCTCACCACTACCTTTACCAAATCGTGTTCACACACTTAGTTCACACACAGTAGGGCATGTTCACACGCCTCTGATTCATCCCCGATGAATCAGACCTGACTCAACTCTAAGCAGTAGCAGGCTTGACAAACAAGCATGAATGAGTAGGCACAACAGGGCTCAAACAACTCCTACTCATGCTAGTGGGTTTCATCTATTTGCTGTGGCAATGACATGTCATGCAAAGGATAAAGGGGTTCAGCTACCACTACAAGTAACAGATGAATCGGTGTTGTCCTAATGCAGTAAAAGAGAGCAGGAGCGAGAGAGTAGGATTGTATCGGAATGAACAAGAGGGTTTTGCTTGCCTGGCACTTCTGAAGATAATATAGTTCTTCATTGGTGTCATCGAACTCATAGTCGAACGTTGTCTACTGAGAGGGAACAAAAACGGCAACAGAGAGGAAACACAATTAATGCAATGCAACAGTATGATGCATGATCATGACATGGCAATATGCTGCGGTTTGAGCTAATGCAACTAGCAGCAAGTTAAATGAAGTTGGTTTGAATCAACGATTCAAATTCAAACTCCATATGTGAAGGTTTAATGCCATTTAACGATTTCTCCTAAACAGCAGCTATAAGTTGTTCTAACATGCATGAAAACAGTACAGATGGATAGATTGGATTTTTCTGATCATTTTTCATATATAATTTATCTCATTTGGAGTTACGGTTGAATTTCTATGAATTTCTGAAGTTTTGGACATTTTCTGAAAATAAATAAATCAAATAGATTTATTTAAAATCTAGAAAAGCATTACTGCGTCAGCTTGACGTCAGCATGACGTAAGCGAGTCAACGGAGCACGGTCCAGGTCAAACTGACCTGTGGGGTCCATTAGTCAGTGACCCAGTGCTGGCTAGTGTCGCCGACAGGTGGGGTCAGGTCAACAGCCACGTCAGCAAGTCAGAACTGACGTGTGGGGCCGGTCAACGGGTGATGTGGCCAGGTCAAATAGACTGGTGGGGCCACGGTCATTAGCTTAAATTAAACAGGGAATAACCCTGTGGTTAATTAACATGTGGGGCCCGTCTGTCAGCGTCTGTTAGGGAGGGATTAGTGGTGATTAGCCTTAATTAAGCGACCACGTCAACGGTCGACGCCGGCGACCAAAAGCACGGCGGTGGCTCGCTGGAGATGCTTGGGTTTGAGCTACGGGCGGCTAAATGAAGCGCAGAAGGGCTCGCTGGAACACCCGCGGAGCTGCGCATCCAACAGTGGTAGCGGTTTGCGCGGGGGTGGGCTCTAGCAGCGGCGGCAACAAAGTCAGCGGCGGCCGGAGCTCGGGTGCTCGCAGATTTGGTGCTACAGGGCACGACAGGGCGAACCAGTGAGTGTTGCAGGTTCACAGGAGCGCGGCGAGCACGCTGGTGATGCTCGGGCGAGCGGATGAGCTCAGGAGCATGGAGCTCGTCGGCCGTGGCGGCGGTGAGCTTCGGCGGAGGTGGGGAATAGAGCTAGAGCAAAAACGCGAGCAATAGAGGAGGGGGAGTCGGTCCGTGAGCTCACAACGGTTGCAGAACGCGTCTCAGTGGGCTCGGGGGAGGTCGGACGACGTCAGGGCATTACCGACGATCTCGGAGGCCGGAGTTGAAGATGACGGTGGTGGCGGCGTTCCCGGGCACCTGGTGTTGCGTGACTCGGTGGATAGTACGAGGACGTTGTCGCGGATCTCAGGGGCATGTCTAGGGCATAGGGGAGGCCGGTGGCTATGCGAACGGTGGACGGCGGCGACGACGGTTGCGCTCGGGCGCGAGAGGGAGAGAAAACAGAGGAGGGGAGAGGCACGAGAGAGAGTGAGAGGGGGCCAGGGGCTGCGTGGCGTCGCCTGGTGCATCGAGGAGGAGCCAGGCAGGCTGGGAGGGAGGAGGTGGAGGCCTCGGACGCGCTGGCGTCGACACGCCTCTGCCTACTGGCAGAGGTTGAAGACGGTGGGGCTCCTGGTGGGATGGCCAACAGTGCCAGGCCAGTGGGCTGGGCCGTGCTAGGCCAGGCCAGGTGAGCGCCAGGTAAAACCCTCTCTCTCAGCTTTTTGTTTTATATTAGTTTTTCTATTTCTGTTATTTTGTTTTGATTTAGTTTTCAAACCAAATCACTTTTAAAAATTCTGAAAATAGTTATGGGCACTAAATGAATTACTCCAGAGGCCCTCAACTAATTCCAAAATTATTGGAGCATTTAAAAATATTTATAGTATTTAAATGCCCCAATTCAAATACAATATGAGTTAATTCAAAAATCCAGAATGGCCTAAAAATATGTACATCATTTTTGGCAGAGGTTTTCACCTTTAACAAAAATCATGAACTTTTCTAAGGAGCATTTTGGGTTTATTGAAAATATTTTTAGTTGAAGATAGTTGAATTCATTAGGCGCTAGGGTTTGAACATCCCCAATTCAAATTCTGAGAAATTTAAACATGATGCAAGCAAGATGCAAACACTAGGCAGCACCAGAAGCTAGGGATGTGACAACTCGCCCCCACTAAACAAGAATCTCGTCCCGTGATTCAAGCGTAGGGTAGGATGAAGGGGGAACGCAAACTAACATAATCTTCATGATCCAGGTGGCACTTCATCAAAACGTTGAATCGATCACCATCTTGTCTCGTCGTCTTGCTCTGAGAACTCCAACTAACATGACAAGAAGAGGAAAGGAAAACTCTAGAAGAATCGATCTTCTCGAAGACCGAACAACTCAGGATCAATTCATGGGATGAGACATTGACACATCTCTCGAGCTGAGACACGAAGCATACATCTGAAGAAATGGAGTGAGACAGATGACGAGGGCTCGCTAGGTAGACAACAATTCCACACCTAAGAGAGTGGTGAACGGTTGTCAATGTAGCGAGGAGTTGAGTTGCCATGATACCACAGCGAGACACCTTAGGGATGGTGACTTGTAGATATATCCACTTAGGTGGCAAAAAGAATTACCTTTGATTCAAAGATCATTGAAACTCTTTATACCAGCCTAAGGCAATTCTCGAGCGATCGTTTGGAGGGGTTCGGTAGAATGGCATACCCGGATTAGAATGGATGATGTGGATTACCTTGTTGAAATCAACACAAGGAATGATTTTAGTAACTGGGGAAAAGCTCGACAGTAGAGAGTGAGTCCACTGTTTGAAAAGTTATAGCATAACCGAGGAAACTGAGAGCAATCCCAGTTAGTGTCGATGATAACACCTAGTGCTTGTGCATGCCCTCAAGAACTTGAGCATTTCCATATTCATCAAGGTTTTACCAATATCCGTGTCAAGGATCCTGGCAACACAACTTACTACCATGATGAATGGTGATGGAGGATGCAGATGCAAAGGAAGATAACACTTTCTCAGATTTCACCTTAGCGAGGCCAAGGGGTCAAAATCTGGATGATCGACCGAGAGATATTTAGCACTCCGCTTCTAATGTTCTCCTTGATGTGCTAGTACAACCCATTTATTAAAATGGTTTGATACGTAGAACATCAAGTAAAGGTCGGACTTCGGGAGCACAAAAATCTATAAGGAACAACTACTGGAGTAAGTTCTACGAGATCCTTATGGGGAGGTGGCCAACTTCCTCAATCAAGATACTACAATAATAGGTCTTCTGGCTGGGTGTGTTGGCCACGACATCCACTTTACCGGTTATGGAGAGACCAATATTAAAGTTCTTGGGAAATGTTCCAACCATCATATCTGCCTCAGATTCAGATCTGGTTGGTGTTAGGATATTCCAGACTCATCGAGTCTAGAAATAAAAAGAAAGTTTGCAACACAAATCGACGAGATGATGTTGCGAGATTCTCAGGAAATGAACTACGATAGCAAGCTCCAAAACATGAGCTGGTTCTGCTACACACATGTGAACACGTTGTCCCAGACAAAACATTATCACATGGTAGTCTTACAATAAAACACTACCGAGTTCAGGTGGGGAACCATCATTAATGACATCGAAGTCTCCACGTGTGGAAGTCCAAAGAGTTCACCTTGGACAGACTCCTTTATCTTTGAACAACTCAATCAGTGGCTTGGTGTGCTAGGATATACATATGGAATGAAGATGGTCAGTCTAACAGACCACAGAATTCTTCACACGTGCATGACTGACTTGGGATGATTCCGGAGGAAGCAAAACTAACTTTCTCGAATTCACGGCGGCAACTTACATCAAATGCATGTGAATCAAAGGAAGTCACTTATTTCATCCAAACATATACTTCATGAACGGGGCATGAAGAAAATGCTTACACAAGTTTCCAACACTAGCTTAATGTTCAACAAAATCATGGAGGAGATAAAATGCTGCTGATGGGCTCAACAACAATTCATCTAGGTTTCCATATAAGTGGAATACCACAATTATGTGAACAAGGTGATAGCATTGGTCAGACTCAAAGATATAATGGTGTATGCTCAAGGAAACAACCACGAGTAAGACAACATTACGGATATCGTTGGTTCTGATTTGATTTGGGGATAGCCCACACTCAAATCAAAGTTTTTGGAAAGACAATAGGTCCAACAACTGGTCACAAGGATCAATTGATGAAGATATCATCTTTCTTCAACACACACATACACATCCCTTTGAAATGAACTAAGTCAGGTAAGCTTTTATCCCCCAACTCTCCAAGTTGTTGTTTAGCTTAATCAACTAGCTCAGGGGTATCCAACACGGATTCTTGGAGAAAGGGTGGTTTTGAAAACCAACTTGGTCACGAGCTCAACATAGCAGTCAGGTGACAACCTGGTGATACTTCCGAGAAGATAATCGAAAAATCATGAACCACCGATATGCTATTAAGCTCCAGAACAATCTTGCTTTTCAGGGCAAGACGAGATGATCAAATAAGCAAGGGATTGGCATAGCCCCAACTCATTGATCGAAAGGTGCACCGAAAATAAGGACTAGGTAGCACAATCTATCTTAGAATGAAGATTCAAGAATCAACACGCTCAGAATGAAATTATTGTCCTTTAACTACCAAGCAACGGGGTTGCTAGCAGTATTGATTTCACACATCACGATTCACTTGTCGGCATTCCGGTTCAACAACACGGGGACCGAGGAATGAATAATGATGTCGAGAAGTATCACTGCACCAAGAATTCATAAGATGATGTGTAATTCCTATGACTTTCTTGACATAAAGAGGGTAATACTTCAGGGTAGAACAAAACAAAAACTGGATTAGTATTTGATCTGCGGAGTATGACTACTTTGACCCAATCCTAGATATGGATGAGGTACTGGAGTTCATTTCTCCTAGTCATTCTGGGATGGAATGGCTTGACGGAACACAAGAATAATAGGCGTCGATGAACGATTGCACACATACTCTTGACTAACAATTGGTAGATGAGGGTCGGAAGACAACTAAAGCTAGGAAACTCAAAGGAACATACGGTTTTCTGAGTAGTGGATGCATAGGTTAGTATGTCGAAACAAGTTCAACAAGTTTCTTCCGGATAACCCATGCAGAAAAGTAGAACTGGCAGAGTCGCAATATAGAATGGAGAACTCATCGAGGATACTCCTATTGTGATCTTTTGATCCAACAAACTTCTGCCATAAAGTGGTTCATAGTATTTGGAAGAAGGAAATACCACGAATTTCGAGGACTATCGCAAAGGTTAATAGTAACCTAAAGGGACGAGCAAACACTATCAACACGAAGTAAGTAGGGTGGATCTTGGGTCAAGAACCCAGGAATAGAATGCCTACTAACTAAGTGGCATCACGGGATGCTTTCGAGAATGATGGCCAGAATCATCACACTGGGAACACAAAACATGGCTAGATTACTAGATGATCCCCTAAGACATCTAGGGTCAGGATAATAGCTCCAACACATATGTCGAGGCAATCAAGTACCTCAACAGACCGATTAGTGTGCTTGAACTGGCCCAAAGGGACATCGGGAACGGAAAGAAGGGATTTGCAAATGCATCAGACTATTTAGAAACCTGGGATGACTCGGACAGCATAACGGCTGTAAATGCTCGAAAAGGTTTGAGACATCTTGAAAAGTGGTGGCATAACCACTCGATCATCATAATATCAAGGTTTCGAGATCACCTATCAACACGCGAAGGTAGTAGAAACTGAACTAAGGCTTATATCCAACAATCCTATAAGTCTACGGATTAGTAACACGTGATCCTGATAGAAAGAAGAGAAAACCTAGTTTCTTAACCCCGTAGGAAAGATAAGATGACTCAAATCAAAAGGCATAAGGTATAAGGAGTAAAAAGAGCCTTACGTTCCATCCCACAATCAATTCCCTTATATAACTAAAGAATTTCTAGACTCAACTTCGACTAGTTTGGCTTGGTAATCCTACAGGCAGTCAAGCTCTGATACCAAAGCTGTCAGGACCCCGACTCAATGCCTCATCGATCTAGCATGTAACACCTCATATCACTTTGCGGCCTCACACACGGTATCCCCACGAGTGTCGCCTTACCTTTGCCCGGGACCGTTTGCGCCTCTTGGCACACGTATATGATAGTGTCGCTAGCATCCATATGATAAGGAGCCCGGGCTGACATGGCTAGTCGTAAACCCAAAGTGTCACAAACTTACAGGGACAGGCATCCATGACCCAGCATCAAACGTGTCGGTCAGCAGCGGATGAATCCAGGTTGTAGCACTGGGCTAGCAAGACTCCGGTGAACCGGGATGTAGCGGGCTAACAGGACTCCGGTATTCATCGCGTGACATTTCCCCGAAGGGACATACATAGGAACGAAGAAGGACACATGCCGGCCAGCTTAAGTGTTCCGGAGCAGTAGCAAGCTACCATGGCTCAGTGGAAGCACTAGGAGACATTTCCCGGTAAGAGAGGCTACTAAGGGTAAACAACTAGATAGTCAGATCCGACACATACCAAGCATTTCAATAACATACACACAATATGCTCGATATGTGCAAATACAACATGGCATCACACCATGACTCTACAACTCAAGTATTATTCTATAGGCTCCAAGGAGCGAGATATGACAAACATGGGTCTCACAACCCAACATTCAGAGCATACAAGTCAAAGCACAAGCGGAAGCTTAACATGTCTGAGTACAGACATCTAGAAAAGAAAAAGGCTGAGAAGCCTGACTAGCTACCAGATCCTGCCGAGGGCACAAGATCGTAGCTGAGGTAACAAGATAAACGTCGAAGTCTACACGGAAATACTAGTGAGACGGAAGTCTCTACAAAAACATAAAATAGGCAAACGTGAGTACAAATGTACCCAACAAGACTTACATCATAACTAACTACGTATGCATCAGTATCAACAAAGGGGATGGTGGGGTTTAACTGCAGCAAGCCAGCTTTGACTCGGTGGCTATCCTAATCTATGACTGCAAGTAACTCTTTTGAGGTGGCGCACACGAGTCCACATATTCACCATAGCAATACACCACTATGGATCCGCTCCAGTCTCCCTACGAGAACGCCATCCATAGCACTCACGCTTATCTTGCGTATTTTAGAGTATCCACTTTCACTTGTCTATGAACTGTACGGGCAACCCAGAAGTCCTTTACGCGGGCACGGCTATTCGAATAGATCATATTAAACCTGCAGGGGTGTACTTCTTCACACACACTCTCACCACTTACCGCCGTTTACACGACATGTAGTCGACAACCTTCAAGCGGAAGCCCAGCGAGGGTGTCGGCCATGACCTGACTAACCACACAAGTCTCTCGTCCAGGTTTATCGCCTATTCAGGTTCCATCCGCAAGGAGATCCGGCCGGGGTGTCGCTCACGGCCCCAAACGATGTGTGCAGGGTTCCCAAGCCCACCATCCGGGTGCCACTTGGTACACCGGGCCACTGTGCCTAGTCTGTTCGAAGCCCACTTGTACCGGGTGCCACTTGGTAGACTACTAACACTACCTACAAACACCAGAAACTAGTTGCAACTCCTGGACAGAGATCAAGTTGATTAATAAGTCAAGAGAGCTTGGAGCGCCCGGAGCCCAATGTGTGGTAGTAACTGTTCAAGGATCACAAAAACAGAACTCAGTTCCTGAGGACGGCTGCAATGAGACAACCCACCATGTACTCCTACATGGCCTCTCACCGCTACCTTTACCAAATCGTGTTCACACACTTAGTTCACACACAGTAGGACATGTTCACACGTTTCTGATTCATCCCCGATGAATCAGACCTGACTCAACTCTAAGCAGTAGCAGGCATGACAAACAAGCATGAATGAGTAGGCACAACAGGGCTCAAACAACTCCTACTCATGCTAGTGGGTTTCATCTATTTACTGTGGCAATGACAGGTCATGCAAAGGATAAAGGGGTTCAGCTACCGCAGCAAGTAACAGATGAATCGGTGTTGTCCTAATGCAGCAAAAGAGAGCAGGAGTGAGACAGTAGGATTGTATCGGAATGAACAAGGGGGTTTTGCTTGCCTGGCACTTCTGAAGATAATATAGTTCTTCATCGGTGTCATCGAACTCATCGTCGAACGTTGTCTACTGAGAGGGAACAAAAACGACAACAGAGAGGAAACACAATTAATGCAATGCAACAGTATGATGCATGATCATGACATGACAATATGTTGTGGTTTGAGCTAATGCAACTAGCAGCAAGTTAAATGAAGTTGGTTTGAATCAACGATTCAAATTCAAACTCCATATGTGAAGGTTTAATGCCATTTAATGATTTGTCCTAAACAGCAGCTATAAGTTGTTCTAACATGCATGAAAACAGTACAGATGGATAGATTGGATTTTTTTGATCATTTTTCATATATAATTTATCTCATTTGGAGTTACGGTTGAATTTCTATGAATTTCTGAAGTTTTGGACATTTTCTGAAAAAATAAATAAATCAAATAGATTTATTTAAAATGTAGAAAAGCATTACCGCGTCAGCTTGACATCAGCATGATGTAAGCAAGTCAACGGAGCACGGTCCAGGTCGAACTGACCTGTGGGGTCCATTAGTCAGTGACCCAGTGCTGGCTAGTGTCGCTGACAGGTGGGGTCAGGTCAACAGCCACGTCAGCAAGTCAGAACTGACGTGTGGGACCGGTCAATGGGTGACGTGGCCAGGTCAAAAAGACCGGTGGGGCCACGGTCATTAGCTTAAATTAAACAGGGAATAACCCTGTGGTTAATTAACGGGTGGGGCCCGTCTGTCAGCGTCTGTTAGGGAGGGATTAGTGGTGATTAGCCTTAATTAAGCAACCACGTCAGCGGTCGACGCCGGCGACCAAAAGCACGGCGGTGGCTCGCCGTAGATGCTCGGGTTTGAGCTACGGGCGGCTAAATGAAGCGCGGAAGGGCTCGCTGGACGCCCGCGGAGCGGCACATCCAACGGTGGTAGCGGTTTGCGCGGGGGTCGGCTTTAGCGGCGGCGGCAACGAAGTCAGCGGCGGCCGGAGCTCGGGTGCTCGCGGATTTGGCGCTACAGGGCACGACAGGGCAAACCAATGAGTGTTTCAGGTTCACAGGAGCGCGGCGAGCACGCTGGTGATGCTCGGGCGAGCGAACGAGCTCAGGAGCATGGAGCTCATCGGCCGTGGCGGCGGTGAGCTTCGGCGGAGGTGGGGAACGGAGCTAGAGCAAAAACGCGAGCAATAGAGGAGGGGGAGTCGGTCCGTGAGCTCACAACGGTTGCAGAACGCGTCTCAGTGGGCTCGGGGGAGGTCGGACGACGTCAGGGCATTACCGGCGATCTCGGAGGCCAGAGTTGAAGATGACGGTGGTGGCGGCGTTCCCGGGCACCTGGCGTTGCGTGACTCGGTGGATAGTACGAGGACGTTGTCGCGGATCTCAGGGGCATGTCTAGGGCATAGGGGAGGCCGGTGGCTATGCGAACGGTGGACGGCGGCGACGACGGTTGCGCTCGGGCGCGAGAGGGAGAGAAAACAGAGGAGGGGAGAGGCACGCGAGAGAGTGAGAGGGGGCCAGGGGCTGCGTGGCGTCGCCTGGTGCATCGAGGAGGAGCCAGGCAGGCTGGGAGGGAGGAGGTGGAGGCCTCGGACGCGCTGGCGTCGACACGCCTCTGCCTACTGGCAGAGGTTGAAGACGGTGGGGCTCCTGGTGGGATGGCCAACAGTGCCAGGCCAGTGGGCTGGGCCGTGCTGGGCCAGGCCAGGTGAGCGCCAGGTAAAATCCTCTCTCTCTGCTTTCTGTTTTATATTAGTTTTTCTATTTCTGTTATTTTGTTTTGATTTAGTTTTCAAACCAAATCACTTTTAAAAATTCTGAAAATAGTTATGGGCACTAAATGAATTACTCCGGAGGCCCTCAACTAATTCCAAAATTATTGGAGCATTTAAAAATATTTATAGTATTTAAATGCCCCAATTCAAATACAATATGAGTTACTTCAAAAATCCAGAATGGCCTAAAAATATGTGCATCATTTTTGGCAGAGGTTTTCACCTTTAACAAAAATCATGAACTTTTCTAAGGAGCATTTTGGGTTTATTGAAAATATTTTTAGTTGAACCTAGTTGAATTCATGTGGTGCTAGGGTTTGAACATCCCCAATTCAAATTCTGAGAAATTTAAACATGATGCAAGCAAGATGCAAACACTAGGCAGCACCAGAAGCTAGGGATGTGACAGTGTGGGAATTTGAGCATGGTTTCAAGCCACACCGAAGGAAAGCCACTTGGTGGCGGTCAAGCGAATCTTTCGATATTTGGTTCATACGCCAAACTTTGGCTTATGGTACCCAAGAGGAGAAAACTTAAAACTTGAAGGATATTCAGATTTCGATTGGGCGGGATACAAAGTGGATAGGAAGTCCACATCCAGAGGATGCCAATTTCTCGGTTGCTCTTTGGTTAGTTGTTCTTCCAAGAAGCAAAGTTGTGTGTCTCTCTCGTCCACCGAAGTGGAGTATGTGGCGGCCAGTAGTTGCTGTGCACAACTCTTATGATGAGGCAAACTTTAAAGGATTACAGTGTCATTTGTGACAAAGTGCCTTTTTGGTGTGACAACGAAAGTGCCATCAAGATTTCTCTCAACCTGGTGCAACACTTTAAGATGAAGCATATTGAGATTCGGTATCACTTCATCCGGGATCATATTAGGCGAGGGTAGATCGAGCTCAACTATGTCAACACTCATGATAACCTTGCAGATATTTTCACGAAACCCTTGGATGAAGCAAGATTTCACGAGTTAAGGAATGAGCTAAATATCATTGATTTGAGCAATGTGACTTGAACCCTTGCACACCCCACCACACTCAACTTGTTGTCTAGTTTAGATGTAGGCATGGACATAGGGGGAGTGTTGTTCTCTCAATGAACTTTCCCTCCCCCCATTATGCATAAACTAATCAAACTCTTTCACATTAGCCATTTTTGATGGTACTTGTGCTTCAAAGATGAGTTTTGGTCATGGGCCCAAGGTTAAAATCTTCGTGGTGCCATACCTCCGAACTCAAACATAGGTGGCCTCGGCCACCGCCCTCTCTTGGAGAGGAGTGTGTTTCTCGTCTTCTTTTTGCTTGGTTAGCTTGTGTGTTTGCTCTTGTGTTTAGTCGTCTTCTTTCTCGTGAGCCAACGCTCTTTGAGCCCATCTTTTTGCGGCTGAGCAGTACTACCACTGGGTGCGCGGTACTACCGCTGATGAGCATCAAGCGGTACTACCGCCCACCACAGCGGTACTACCGCTCCAGGGCGGGTGTGGGGGGTTATGTTGGGGGCAGGGGGAGTTGCTTTTCTCCCCCATACCCATTCGCTCCACTCGCCCGTCTTCCTCGTCGCTCCAACAACGCCTCACTGCAGGAGGGCTTCGGCGGGCCGCTGTCTTCGTGTCGTTCCTCTCCATTTCCTTTGGTGGAATCGATCCCCACTACGTCCTCTTGCCATGGATGCCGATATTGCCCCCGTTCCCGTTCTCTTTTTGCCTAGATTTCACATCTAGTTGTTAGGGGCAATAGGCATTGCTTTGCTTGATTTTAGGCTAAATCGAGGCTTGAGTATGTTGGAGATGGCATCTAGACCTTGTGGGTTGAAGTTTGGTAGGTGTAGTTTTGAATTTGGCATCACCGGTTGTGCCGGATCTGGCCACGGCAGTAGGTAACCGCCATTCCCCGTCTAGAGCGGTACCATCGCTCATCTGGCGTGGTACTACCACCCGAACGGTACTGCCGCTTCTTGGTTGTGCTACTACCACTCTCGAGCGGTACTGCCACTCCAAGGTCGCGGTACTACCGCTGGATGCCCAATTCCATCTTTTGCCTACCACTTTTTGATCCATGCTGTCTTGTTTGGAGGCTTATGCTCTTTCTTTCGTGTTGTTTCTTCTGCTCGTGTGTTTAGTTCCAGGCAATTCACATCCTAAGCAGCAAGCCCGCCGTGTCAACCCCGGCCGTTCAATGTCCAAGTGCTACCATACCTCTAAGACAGCGGGTGCTTCCTCAAGTGCTCAACCTCCGCCTCAACTTCAGAAGAAGCCTGCCAACAAGCCGAAGCCAAGGGGCAAGACTGTGACTGAAATGACTGCCAAGGAATTCTCGGAAAGGCGTCGCCGCAACCCCTATGCGGAAGACCAAGAACCCACTTTGGTCAACCTCCCATTCTGGAACCGTTTTCAGTTTGCCATCTTCTTTGATGTGATCAAGGCTAAAAAGAATCTCTATGTTGATGTGTGTTCCATTGACACTGATGCTATGGAGAAGGACCCTGAGTACTTTGGTGAAGCCCTACAGATGTGCACTCAGCTGAACATTCTCAGAATCATGCAGTTCAACAAGGACTATGATGCAGATTTGGTGGCTCAATTCTATGCCACTGTCTATCTGGGGACTGATGAAGAAAGGACTCTGACTTGGATGACAAATGGCAAGCTGCTTTCTGTCAAGAGGAAGGCCTTCATGGAGTTGCTTGGGGTGGAAGACCATGGGCTTGAGACTCCAGTTGGCTTCCGCCCTCACCGCAATGCTACCTCCACTGACAAGCAAGCCCTATGGCCCTTCTGTACTGTGAAGATTCAACCCGTGACTGAGAAGGAGACCTATGAGCTGCCTTCCTTTCTGGACATCCTTCATCGTGTTTTTCGAGAGACTCTCTTCCCTCGTATCGGGAATCTAGATATGGTCCACTCCTATCTAGTGGATATGCTTCTCTTCTGCCAGCATGAGAAGGATGCAAACACTGGCGAGTGCCTAGACATTTTCCATGTCATGTGGTCTGGACTTTTCTCTGCCGTTTCTGAGTGCAAATGCCCGATCTATGGTCCGTTTATCATGTTGCTCATTGAGAAGGCCTGGGCACATACCTATCCTAGATTTTTGCTAGAAACTAGATAGTTGGTTTCTCATGAGATCAAGCGTCTGAGGAAGAAGGATAATTGGGGCACCCCGGCTCCTAAGTCTGGACGCCCATCTACAGCTACTGACATGGAGACCGAGGGCGAGGCAGAGGCCTATGATGATGAGGACTATGAGCCCTCCGGAGTGGAGCCCTCTTGGGCAAAGAAGATGAAGCGCAAGATGAAGAAAATTTTCTGCATGGAGTCTCATGGCCAGTACATGTCTCATGTCTCTGAGAAGAAGGCCCGGAGCCATCACAAGGAGCTCATGCATCAGTTGGGTGCAATAGTTGCCAGGGTTCTGAGGGTAGGATCATTGATAAGGAGGAGTGGGTTCAGCAGCACTGCCCGTGGACTGATTCTGACACCGAGCAGGTTCCTACCAATGACGGCGGTGCAGACGATCCCGCTGGGATGTGATGCTCAAGATCCTCAGTTTGCTGTCACCTGGAGCCATAGCAATACTCTTTGCCTTTTTGGCGTCTCGATGCCAAAGGGGGATAGAGTCTAGGGATTTGCATTGTTGCCTAGTTGCGAGTGTGTGTTTGTGGTCTGTTTGTCTTGTCTTTCTCGCACTTTTCTCTCATTGTTTGCTTTGGTTGGTTTTGTGTCTGTGAGACCTAGTTCCAGTTCATATGGTGTGAGACATATGCTACCTTATCTATAATTATTTATGTCCATTGAGTACTTTGGTATCTTATGAGTTGCATGCTTATCCACTATTATCATATATACCCTGCTCACATGTACCCATCTGCTTAGGTTGTTGGACTATAAAATATAGGGGGGGTGTTGATCCTAATGTGTGTGCCTTGCATTCCAAAGGCGCCTATAATTAGGTGCACACATTCAGGGGGAGCCTGTCTATATTTTGTAGTTCTGAGTTTACCTTTACTTTCATGTCCTATCTTTGTGCAAATCCCTGGTTGCCATCAATCCACCAAAAAGGGGGAGATAGTTAAGCTTATCTCTCTCTATGTAGTTTTGGTGATTGATGACAACATGTTTGCGGACTAATCGTGTGCCTTGAGCTTTTCAAAGATTCATCCTTTGGCACGAGACGATTCCTTCCCCTCAGAGTTCTAATCAAAGATGGTGTAGCTCTTTCGTTTCTGTTTTGGTGGACATGTTTCATAGGAGCCACCGTACTATCAGGAGGGGACCCGCTTCGGTAAGGCTAGGGTGGAATCAACACGTACACATCCTCTTTGCACCCCCCTGAGCCTTCCCGCTTTGATGGAGCTTTCTTCTCCTTCCTTTGAGCTTGATTTGGTCCCAGCGGTAGTACCGCGGTGCCCAGCGGTAGTACCGCTCAAGAGCCATAGGCGGCAGTGCCGCTCTACAGTGGTAGTACAGCCTAGGGGTCCTCAGTCATAGTACCGCTGCGGTACCGGGCTCCTACAACCTCGATTCGAGGGGGTCGCCTCTCGTGTCGGATAGTGCGACACTAAGCCACGGCAGTAGAAGTGGTAGTACCACTCGCGAGCGGTAGTACCGCCCTACCACCACGGCAGTACCGCACGGGGTCCAAGTCCTGCTCACTTTCTTGCCCTCCCAATCTACACGGCAGTACCGCTAGGGGGAGCAGTAGTACCGCTGGGCCCAACGGTAGTACCACTGCCCCCTGTGGTAGTACCGCCCTCTGCGGGACTATTTTGGGGGGGGGGGAACGGTTGGATTGTCCCCCCACTATAAAAGGACGTCTTCTTCCCCAAAGTTGACTTACCTATTCCCCCCAAGCTCCATTGTTGCTCCAAGCTCCATTTTCGCCCGATCTCTCTCCCTAGTCAATCAAACTTGTTGATTTTCTCGGGACTGGTTGAGAAGGCCCCGATCTACACTTCCACCAAGAGAAATTTGATTCCCCCCACTAATCCCAAGTGGATCTTGTTACTCTTGGGTCTTTGAGCACCCTAGACGGTTGAGGTCACCTCGGAGCCATAGTCCATTATGGTGAAGTTTCATGGTGTCATTGGGAGCCTCCAATTCAGTTGTGGAGATTGCCCCAACCTTATTTGTAAAGGTTCGGTCGCCGCCTCCAAGGGAACTAATAGTGGAATCATGACATTTTGCATTGTGTGAGGGCGTGAGGAGAATACGGTGGCCCTAGTGTCTTCTTGGGGAGCATTGTGCCTCCATACCGCTCTAACGGAGACGTACTTCCCCTTAAAAGGAAGGAACTTTGGTAACACATCCTCGTCTCCATTGGTTCCCCTTTTTGTTATCTCTCACCTTTACTTGTGCAAGCTTACTTTGTGTTGCATTTCTTGCTTGCTTGTGTGCTTGTTGTTATTGCATCATATAGGTTGCTCACCTAGTTGCATTTCTAGACAACCTACTTGGATGCAAAGTTGAAATTGGTAAAGAAAAGCTAAAAACTGTTAGTTGCCTATTCACCCCCCTCTAGTCAACTATAATGATCCTTTCAACACAGAGCCGACAGCCGCCTTGACTTTGAGCTGAAGCCATTGCGTCATAAGGTGGCACTGGTGTGAATCCGTGACAAAATTCACGGGGTAGCTAGGATCCATCAAGTCAGGCTGTTGAAGGAGCTTGGTGGAAGCCACGCTGATTCTCCGCTGAGATGGCGGGGTAGCTTCTGGGGTAGCTTCTTGGGCAGGATCTTGCAGCTGCTGGTTCTCAACATCTTGTCATTCTTCTAGCTTTCGTACCGTTGCCTTAAGCTCCCGCAGTTCGCTCTGCTCCACTTTCCTCCTCCTCTCTTGGGTTTTGTAACCGCCTGCATCGGGAAACCCAACCTTCCATGCAATGGAGCCAGGCGTGCCTCGTGTTTGTCTAGGGTGCTCAGGATTCCCGAGGGCCCTTGTGAGCTCGTCGTTCTCTCTGTCGGGAACGAACATTCCTTCCTGCACTTTGTTGATTGCTTTCCGAAGCTTCGTGATGGGTGTTGCAAGTTGCTCGTCTGTCCAGTAGCACTTCCCTATTTCAGGGTCCAAAGTTGCAACCAAGTCCTTGAACGGTATGGCCAGTGCAATGTCTCTGGTTCGACCCCTTTAGCAATCAGGTCCTGCTCAGCCTTGTCCTACAACGGCCGGGATTTGAGGTAGCCACCTGACCCCGTGCGATGGTGATGCTCCTTCTTTGCAGCATTTATCTTGTTAATCACTGACATCTTCTTACTCCTCTCCGATGTCTTGTTGGCCACAAATGCGGGCCAGTGATCTCTTATCTTCTCAAATCGGCCGGTGAATTCTGGAGTCTTGTCTTGGTCTACATACGTTGCTTTCAACTCATTCTTCCACCTCCTGAATAGATCTGCCATCTTCTTGAGAGCACATGACTTGATCAATGTCTCTATAACTGGCTTCTCTGGATCCTCCTCTTCTGGTAGGGTGAAATTTACCTTCAATGCTTTCCAAATATCATCTTTCTGTCTATCTTCGATAAAAGACTTGAAGCTCTTCCTTCTTAGGCTGATTCCATAGCTCGATGCTGATCGGGATCATGTCCCTAAAAAGAACCCCGAACTGAGCATCCTTGGTCCGGAGGGGTTTAATCGGGTGGCCATCGCGCGCGATTTCTGTGATCCCGAACCTTTCATCCGGGTGCAACTTTTTCTTTGGGCCTCGTTTCTTTACTGAAGTTTTGCTTGATCTGGAAGGCTATAGAAGAAGAAAGAAGAGTTAATATATGTACATACCAAAACAATTAATGCATCAATTAGCTAGTCAACACATGCTT
>NC_041385.1:740464382-740469434 GCF_002162155.2 Triticum dicoccoides | reverse complement strand
CGCCGGACTTTGCAACAGCCAATCCCGACTCCGTTCGGTCACCGGAGCCGTCATCACGGTCGCCGGAGCCACCATCACGATCATGACTTTCCTCCTCCATTGTTTGATTACCGTAGCCTGCTTCCTCTCCTTCCAGAGGTCTCTTTTCAGCAGGCCAAAGGGCGGGAAACAGATGCCTTTGGTACCGGTTGGTGCCACCAACCGGGACCAGTGGCCTTGCACAACGGGGGGGTGCTGGGAGTTTAGTCCCACCTTGCTAGTTGGAAGCGCCCGACACCTGTTTATAAGCCCCGTTGCCTCTTCCCTCTCGAACTCCTCTGTACCACAGGCCTATGGGCCTAAACTGACACTGTTATGCCTGTGGGCCTGCTGGGCCTTCTGCGGGCCTAATCCTGACCCAATTAGCTGAGTTTCTAGTCGTATTCAGGCCGTGGTGGCCGAGTAGGTGGCATTTTTTCTAGTTTTTTGTTTTGTTCTTTGCATTATTTATTTTCTATTGTTTTTGCTTTATTTTTATTTCTTTTTTGCTTTTAGGTAATAAAAATTATAAACTTTCTATTAGTGCCATTTGTTTTCCAATTTGAATAGTTTAAATTTGATTTTTTTTAAATCTACGTGAATCACTAGTTTTTGAATAACTTTACTATAAAGATAGATTTTTGAGTGATTCTTTTTCCTGCTATTTAATATCACTATGTTTTATCATTATATTCAAAAACAGATTTTGTTATTTTAGTTTCTAACAAAAAATCTTTATGATAATTCTTTTTGCAATTAAAGTTTCTAACAAAAAAAATTCTTTATGATTTTTTTTTGCTTTAATGTTTTGAACAGAAAATACTTTGATAATTTTGGTTGCATAAATTTTATATAATTTTAGTTTCAATAATACTAGAGGTTTATAAAAGTTTTTTGAGTTGATTCCTTTTGCTATTGGAGTTTTATAAAAGCTTTTTAGTTGATTCTTTTTGCCATTGAAGGATATTATAGTTTTGTTTTAGTTGATCATAACATGATATTTTAATTGATTAGTTTATTCTTTTTGCTATTAGTTCATTATTTGAGCTAAATGACTCTTAAATTGAAAAGCACTACAAATGAACTCCAAAAAGGTTGATAGTTGGCATGGTATCATCATTTCACCCACATAGCATGTGCTAAAAAGTTGAGAGGGTTACGACAAGAACTGGATGCACTTCGTGTACAAAACATACAATCTCTTTGGAAGTATCAGGGTTTCGGACGAAAACTCATCTGTTACAAAGGGATTTCATTTGTTCAAATGTAACTGCAGTGATATTCTAGATCAAAGGCATCATCATAATAGTTGTTGATAGAAAGTCTTCGCTTTTTCTTTGCTTGTGTCCTTTTCTTATTGCGCCGTAACCATGGATAATCTTCATCGTTTAACATGGTGCTTGGGCCAGCCTTGACTTTGAAGGGAGGAATTTCATTAAAGTTTTCATAATCTTCGGACACGTCTATCATGCCCTCAAATCCCATGATGTCTCTTTTTCCTGAAAGAACTATGTGGCGCTTTGGCTCATCGTATGATATATTCGCTTCCTTATCTTTTCTTTTTCTCGGTTTGGTAGACATGTCCTTCACATAGAAAACCTGCGCCACATCATTGGCTAGGACGAATGGTTCATCTGTGTACCCGAGATTGTTCAGATCCCCTGTTGTCATTCCATACTGTGGGTCTACCTGTACCCTGCCTCCTGACAGATTGACCCATTTGCACTTAAACAAAGGACATTAAAATCATGTCCATAGTCAAGTTCCCATATGTCCACTATGTAACCATAATATGTGTCCTTTCCCCTCTTGGTTGCTGCATCAAAGCGGACACCACTTTTTTGGTTGGTGCTCTTTTGATCTTGGGTGATTGTATAAAATGTATTCCCATTAATCTCGTACACTTTGTAAGTCATTACAGTCGAAGATGGTTCCCTCGCTAACGAGTACATCTCATCAGGAATAGTGTTGTCACCCCTGAGACGTGTTTGCAATCAACTGCCAAAAGCCCTGATGTGTTCACATGTAATCCAGTCGTCACACTGGTCCGGGTGTTTGGAGCGCAGAATGTTCTTGTGTTCATCGACATACGGGGTCACCAAGGTAGAATTCTGTAGAACCGTGTAGTGTGCTTGAGACCAAGAATGCCCGTCCCTACATATTATTGAGTCCCCTCCTAGCGTGCCTTTTCCATCCAGTCTCCTCTCATACCGCGATTGAGGGAGACCTATCTTCTTAAGGTCAGGAATGAAGTCAACACAAAACCCAATGACATACTCTGTTTGAAGGCCCATGGAGATGCTTCCTTCTGGCCTAGCACGGTTACAGAGATATTGCTTTAGGAATCCCATGAACCTCTTAAAGGGGAACATATTGTGTAGAAATACATGGCCCAGAACGACAATCCTCGACTAGATGAACTAGGACGTGCGTCATGATATTGAAGAAGGATGATATCCACATCACTCCTTAATGTTGGTAGGATTTCTGGATCTATCACCTTCTGAGAGATTGCATTGAGGAATGAACATAGCTTCACAATGGCTAATCGAACGTTTTCCGGTAGAATCCCCCTCAATGCAACCGGAAGTAGTTGCATCATAATCACGTGGCAGTCATGAGACTTTAGGTTCTGGAACTTTTTCTCTGCCATATTTATTATTCCCTTTATATTCGACGAGTATCCAGACGGGACATTCATACTGAGCAGGCATTCAAAGAAGATTTCCTTTTCTTCTTTGGTAAGAGCATAGCCGGCAGGACCTTCATACTGCTTTGGAGGCATGCCATCTTTTTCGTGCAAATATTGCAGTTCCTCCCGTGCCTCCGGTGTATCTTTTGTCTTCCCATACACGCCCAAGAAGCCTAGCAGGTTCACACAAAGGTACTTCGTCACGTGCATCACGTCGATTGAAGAACGGACCTCTAGGTCTTTCCAGTAGGGTAGGTCCCAAAATATATATTTCTTCTTCCATATGGGTGGGTGACCCTCAGCGTCATTCAGAACAGATAGTCCGTCGGGACCCTTTCCTAAGATTACTTTTAAATCATTGACCATAGCAAGTACGTGATCACCGGTATGCATGGCGGGCTTCTTCCGGTGATCTGCCTCACCTTTGAAGTGCTTGCCTTTCTTTCGACATTGATGGTTGGTCGGAAGGAATCGACGATGCCCCAGGTACACATTTTTCCTGCATTTGTCCAGGTATATACTTTTGGTGTCATCTAAACAGTGCGTGCATGTGTGGTATCCCTTGCTTGTCTGTCCTGAAAGGTTACTGAGAGCAGGCCAATCATTGATGGTGACAAACAACAACACATGCATGTCAAATTCCTCCTGTTTGTGCTCATCCCATGCATGTATATCGCTTCCAATCCACAGTTGTAAAAGTTCTTCAACTACTGGCCTTAGGTACACTTCAATGTCGTCGCCGGGTTGCTTTGGGCCTTGGATGAGAATTGGCATCATAACGAACTTCCGCTTCATGCACAACCAAGGAGGAAGGTTATAGATACATAGAGTCACGGGCCAGGTGCTGTGATTGCGGCTCTGCTCCCCAAAAGGATTAATGCCATCCACGCTTAAACCAAACCATACGTTCGTTGCGTCACCTGCAAACTCCTCCCAGTACTTTCTCTCGATTTTTCTCCACTGCGACCCGTCAGTGGGTGCTCTCAACTTCCCATCTTTCTGATGGTCCTCTCTGTGCCATCGCATCAACTTGGCATGCTCTTTGTTTCTGAACAGGCATTTTAACCGTGGTATTATAGGAGCATACCACATCACCTTTGCAGGAACCCTCTTCCGGGGCACTTGCCGTCAACATCACCAGGGACATCTCGTCTGATCTTATACTTGAATGCACCGCATACTGGGCATGCGTTCAAATCCTCATACGCACCACGGTACAGGATGCAGTCATTAGGGCATGCATGTATCTTATGCACCTCCAATCCTAGAGGGCATACAACCTGCTTTGCTGCGTACTGTCGGCCAATTCGTTATCTGTAACGCCCACGATGCGGCTATATCTCGCATGTGTCGAAGCACGACTTAGAGGCATAACCGCATGGTGGTGTTGTCACAAGAAGGGTCATCTTCACACAATCCCATGTAATGAACAAGAATGGGGTAAAGAGAGTTGGCTTACAATCGCCACTTCACACAATACATAAATAGTTTCATACATCATCCAAAATACACTCATAGACCGGCTACGGTCAAATCCAAATGAAAAGAAGATAACCCCAAATGCTAGATCCCCGATCGTCCCAACTGGGCTCCACTACTGATCATCTGGAAACGAAACATAGTAACGACCAAGGTCCTCATCAAACTCCCACTTGAGCTCGGTTGCGCCACTTGCGCTGGTATCCTCGGCACCTGCATCTGTTTTGGTAGAATCTGTGAGTCACGAGGACTCAGCAATCTCACACCTGCGAGATCAAGACTATTTAAGCTCATGGGTAGGAAAAGGGGTAATATGGTGGAGCTGCAGCAAGCACTAAGCATATATGGTGGCTAACATACGCAAGTGAGAGCGATAAGAGAAGCAACACATCGGTCAGAAGCTAGAAGTGATCCTGAAACTACTTACGTTCATACATAACCCAAACCGTGTTCACCTCCCGGACTCCGCCGAGAAGAGACCATCACGGCTACACACGCGGTTGATGCATTTTAATGAAGTCAAGTGTCAAGTTATCTACAACCGGACATTAACAAATTCCCATCTGCCCCATAACCGCGGGCACAACTTTCGAAAGATAATACCCTGCAGTGGTGTCCCAACTTAGCCCATCATAAGCTTTCACGGTCAACAAGGATATACCTTCTCCCGGGAAGACCCGATCAGTCTCGGAATCCCGGTTCACAAGACATTTCGACAATGGTAAAACAAGACCAGCAAGACCACCCAACTGTGCCGACAAATCCCGATAGGAGCTGCACATATCTCGTTCTCAGGGCACACCAGATGAGATAGGCTACGAGTAAAACCAGACTTCGAGTTTCCCCGAGGTGGCCCCGCAGGC
>NC_041385.1:740393796-740464119 GCF_002162155.2 Triticum dicoccoides | reverse complement strand
GGGGGGCGCTAAAATAAAGACAACCCTTGGGCTCGCGAAAACCCAAGGGAAAAGTAATAGGTGGTAGGTCGTCAAATGGTAAAACCAAGGTTGGGCCTTGCTGGAGGAGTTTTATTCAAAGCGAACTATCAAGGGGTCCCATAAATCACCCAACCGCGTAAGGAACGCAAAATCAAGGAACATAACACCGGTATGACGGAAACTAGGGCGGCAAGAGTGGAACAAGACACCAGGCATAAGGCCGAGCCTTCCACCCTTTACCAAGTATATAGGTGCATAAATTAAACAGGAGATATTATGATATCCCAAAATATCCATGTTCCAACGAGGAACAAACTTCATCTTCACCTGCAACTAGCAACGCTATAAGAGGGGCTGAGCAAAAGCGGTGACATAGCCAAACAATGGTTTTCTAGGATAGCATGGTTAGAGGCTTGACATGAAAATATGGGAGGCATGATAAAGAAATGGTAGGTAGAGCTATCATAGCGATAGAGCGAGCAACTAGCAAAGCAAAGATAGAAGTGATATCGAAGGTATGGTCATCTTGCCTGCAAAGTTCTCAGAATTGGCGAAGGCTTGATCCTCGTTAGCATACTCAACAGGCTCCTCGTGTACGTACTCATCTCCCGGCTCTACCCAAAGCAAGAACACAAGCAATGGGAACACAATAAATCACGGTGCAATGCACAAGCAACATGATGCAATACATGGCATGATATGCGAGATGTGATATGCAATGCATATGCGTGCTCCGGAAGGAAAAGGATTAACAAGGCATCAACTTGGAAAACCAAGTATGCCGCTGGAAAGATGAGATGATTTCGGTTGAAATCGATATAAAGATCACCGGGAACGGATGCACGGTTTGCAAATGGCAAGCAAAACAAGAATGACACAAAACTGCGATTAACAGCATGATGCTACTTAGCATATAACAAGAAACTATGCTACAGCACCCCAACATAAAAACAAAGCATATGGCAGTGATCTACAGGAGATGCTTGACAAAAGAGGAACACTGAGGTACAGATAAATCACACAATAGCATGTTCAAACAAGCATGGCAAAAGTGCAAAAGATATCAGGTTGGACATGGCATAAACAACATCAGGTAGCAATGTTCAGAGCAAGTAATCAACATGCTACAGGAACTTATAATATCAAAACAAGACATGAAATGATTCTACTCAAAGCATAGAACAAAAGTCCCTTACTTACCATGAGCCAAAAATGATCAGAAGATATGATGACACCCATGTGAACATAGCAAGTTTCGTTAACAGTTTCAGCAAAGAGAGCATGGCATTGGCAGAATTATGAAGGCATCTTCACGAGCTCGATTCACTCACCAAAAGTCATTGCATGGCAAGATAAGCATAGCATCAGCAAGAATACATGTTTATGAAGCTAACCATGGCAAGAAAAAGTTCATAGCATGCAAGGATCAACTACAACAACCTTGGCAAAATTGAATAACATGTAATCAACCTGCCAGGAAACATTTTATAGCAAAAATAGAGCACGAAAATGACATGCTAGACTACTCCATAAATGCAAACATGGGCATGAGTGGATAGAGCATAACCATATATTCAAAACATCCTTAGTTAAGTATCTCAAAATATGCATGGATCTCTTTGTAGCATCAAGTTTACATGGCATAAAAATAACAGCAGAACAAGGACTGGAATCAGCAACATCACGAAGCCTAGTTTGCATGCTTGTGCTAGTCAGCACATTGATCACAAAAATACATGGCAAGCACCCCTGTAAATATGGCATGGCATAGTACAAAACACATGTAGAGCTCATGCCCATAAGATGCACACAATAAATGTAGCAAAAATGACAAATGCCCACAATCTGTTAAGAATCAGGAACTAACATTATATAGCACTCTTGCATCAGAGATTTAGGCATCGAGATGACCTCAAATGAACATGGCCCAATGGAACAAAATGAAGAGCACAATCTGATGAACATTTTGATATATCATGCGCATGAAACGGAGCAATATGCATGGAGTTATGATGCGATGAACAGGGCTAAGAAATATGCAGACTTAAGAGAAAAACAGGTCAACCCTAATATTCCAGATCTGGATCTGGCACGAGGGTCGAGGTTCGCCGGAGCAACCTCGCCGGAGGCGGGCTGGGAGGAGGCCGGAGATGAGGGTCGGGGCCGGCCGGGGCGGCGGACGGCCGGGGCGCGGTCGCCGGCGAGCTTGGGTGGCGAGGAGGCGACGAGGCGACGGCGA
This sequence comes from Triticum dicoccoides, assembly GCF_002162155.2. Classification (NCBI taxonomy): domain Eukaryota; kingdom Viridiplantae; phylum Streptophyta; class Magnoliopsida; order Poales; family Poaceae; genus Triticum; species Triticum dicoccoides. The sequence goes on along the minus strand of NC_041385.1, from coordinate 740,461,859 downwards.
GACGACGCGGCGGCCAGCGAGACAGAGGCGGCGGACGGTGGCGGTCGGCGGCGCGCTTGGGAGGCGGCCGGGCGGGGTCCCGCACGGGGGCGGCGCGGCGGAGCTGGGCCAGGAGGGCCTCCCGCGGGCCGTGCGGGCTGGCGGCGCGGCGAAGTGGGCGCGGCCACGTGGCGGCGCGTGGTTGGCCGGGCGGCGGTGGGCGGACACGTCCGGTGCCGGGCGGACGTGTCCGGCGCGCAGAGGAACGGGAAGACTAGGGTTTGGATCCAGATTTGGACGGGGAGGACATATTTGTAGGTAGAGGAAGCTAGGAGACTCCAAATGGGGTGTAGTTTTTGCCCACACGATCGTGATCCGACGACGGAGAGCATGGAAGTGACTTAGATGGGTTATTGGGCTGTTTTGGAGGGGTATTGGGCTGCAACCCAAAAGAGGCCTTTGCGGTTATGCGGTTAACCGTTGGAGTATCAAACGAGCTCCAAATGACACGAAACTTGACAGGTGGTCTACCGGTGGTGTACCAAGGCCACTTGGCAAGCCTCGGTCCATTCCGAGAACGTTTAACACCCGCACACAAAAAGAGACAAGAGGGGTGCGCCGGTGCACGTGGGAGTGTCGGATTGCAAAACGGACAATGGGGAAAATGGTCGGATGCATGAGACGAACACGTATGCAAATGAGATGCACATGATGACATGATATGACATGCATGACATGGACAAAATGCAAAACGAAAGACAAAAACCCAACCACGGAGGGAATATCATAACACACAACCGAAAATGGCAAGAGTTGGAGTTACAAAGATGGGAAGTTACATCCGGGGTGTTACATTATCCATTGGAAGCTTCTTCTTCAATATTTTCAGTAGCTTCTCAAATCCTTTGTTTGGGCACAACATCTGCCTTGCACTGCAGCAATTACAGTATGGTACTGGGCTTTATGTTGCCATCTTTGCAATTGGGGTACAAACCTTTTTTGTGATCCTCTAAAATGCGATCAACCTTGAGCTTCACCTTTTGACTTTCTCACTGTCTCATTGCATCAACAATGACCGGAAGGAGATCATCATCGGGCACATCGTATGGTTCTCTTGATCTTCAACAGCTTCCTCCGTTGCGGCATCACCGTATTCAGGAGGCACATAGTTGTCATCGTTCACTTCTTCTTCGCTGTCTTCCATCATAACCCCTATTTATTCGTGCTTGGTCCAAACATTATAGTGTGAGATGAAACCCTTATAAAGCAGGTGGGTGTGAATGACTTTCGAGTCAGAGTAAGACTTCGTATTCCCACATATAGGGCATGGACAACACACAAAACCATTCTGCTTGTTTGCCTCAGCCACTTCGAGAAAATTATGCACGCCCTTAATGTACTCGGAGGTGTGTCTGTCACTATACATCCATTGCCGGTTCATCTGCGTGCATTAAATATAATTATGTGTGTCAAAAACCAATACAGTATATCATTAATAGATAATTAAGTGACCAAATTAATAGAAGTTCATCATCACATTAAAACCAAAGTACATACATAGTTCTCATTGAACAACATATAGCTCTCCAGAGCATCTAATTAATTAAACCATACATTGAAACTATGTAAAACATTTCAATGCGAAAACAAATGCGATCATAATCACAACCAAGGTAACAATTGATCCAATGGTATAATGATACCAAGCCTCGGTATGAATGACATATTTTCTAATCTTTCTAATCTGCATGCGCATTGCATTCATCTTGATCTTGTGATCATCGACCACATCCGCAACATGCAACTCCAATATCATCTTCCCCTCCTCATTTTTTTATTTTTTCCTTCAAGAAATTGTTTTCTTCTTCAACTAAATTTAACCTCTCGACAATAGGTCGGTTGGAATTTCCGGTTCACATACCTCCTAGATAAATAAAATATATGTCATGTTGGTCGGCATAATTGTCATAAACAATAAATGAACCAAATAGTTATAAAGATAATATATACCACATCCGAATCATAGACATGACGAGGGCCGACGGGGGCGAATACCAAAGCCATCGCACTAAATAATAAGAAGCAATAATAAAAGTAAGAAAATTATACAAGTATCTACTGAAACATACAAGTAATATTTTTTTCCTTTCAGAAAGAAGATAAGAACAAGAGGCTCACCACGGTGGTGCCGGCGACAAGATCGGTGCGGGCGATCGACGGCGGTGAAGACGGGGACGAGACGCGACCGACCGCTAAACCTAGACAAATATTGAGGAAAATGGAGCTTGGAGGTCGAGCTTGAAGAGGAGAAAGCTTAAGTAGTGTGGCTCGGGCATTCCATTGAACACCTCATGTGCATAGGAGGTGAGCTAGAGCACCACAAAACCCTCCCCTCAACGGCCAGAAAAACAAAGCACTCCACTGCTCTGCTCAGGGGCGAGGGGTATATATAGGCATCTCATTGGCCCCGGTTTGTGGCTGGAACCGAGATTAAAGGGCAACCTTTGGTCCCGGTTCAAGCCACCAACCAGGACCAATGATGGTGGGCCAGGAGCAAGGCACATTGGTCCCAGTTCGTCCCACCAACCGGGACCAAAGGGGCCAGACGAACCGGGACCAATGCCCCCACGAGGCCCGGCAGGCCCCCTGGCCGCACGAACCGGGACCAATGCCCCCATGGGTCCCGGTTCGTGACTGAACCGGGACTAATGGGATTATCTGGCCCGAATGAAAGCCCTGTTTTCTAATAGTGATCTCCGAGAGGGTTTTCTTGGTACCTGAGCACATGTAGTGTCTTTGCATGAGGTAGCAACCATGTCTCGCATGAAAGGAAAGAGGAAGCATTTAGGAGCGAGATCACCTTGTGTCCAATGGCGCATAGTCGAGGTCTCATCTTGTGTATCCTTGGGTCTTGGAGAGTAGTCGGAGTGTACATGGGATGAACATGGGATGCTCTGCATCACAAAGCCTCTCACATTTGTCTTCGGTTTGAAGGATAAAGTGCGTTTGGACTGCCCTGTAGATACAAGACCGTTTCGGATGGCATAATACGTACGGAACATGTGTTTCGGACGGTTATAGGCGGTTCGAGGATCCGCGCTGGAGATGCCCTGAGTGGAAGACCCTATGGGGTGGCAGCGGCAATTAGTAGCGTGGCGGGCTCGCGATGACTCTCGGAGAAGAGAGTCCCGGCTGTGCACCTTTGTAGGCGAGAATTATTTTGTGACAAAGAGAGGATTGCTAAATAGGATGTGAACCTGTTGATCAATGCTTCATATAATATATTTATATTTTCTATAGCAAGGTACAGATACTAAGCTTATTTTTCTTGTGTATAGCTAGGATATGCAACTAACAACTGGCTTTTAAATCTTTGAGTCCAACATTTAACCAAGCCGAGACGCAAAGCAGGTTGCCCAGTCGATATTCATAGGCATGGCAATGATACTCAGGGCGTTCTGGAACTGCTGCTCCTCCACCACCCCGGTTTTGACATTGATCTTGTGCACGCACTAGGATTCATCATCTATGATGAGTAATGGGTCGCTCTTCTCAACCGACAACATGTGTACACTAGAGAGATGATAGAGATGCTTCGTCTGGCTCGGCAGGTTTAGCTCGACCACCCTTGAGTGTAGCCAGACTTGATTATCGACATCGTTTCCCCGCTTCCACATGTCTATCCTCCGCATGCGAGCTACGTAATTTATGCAAAACAGGGAGAGCGACCCATCAGCGGTGACGCCAAGCGTCGAAGGCTACCGAAATATGTTGTCATGTATTGGCTCACAGCGGTCGGTAGCTCAGTCAAGGAAGTGTGTCCGGTGTTGGAGCTCACGTCCAAGGTGTGATATTTCATGGGTTCCTCGAAGTGGTCGAAGTAGTACGGGACAAGCCAGTGCGCCGTCCTGCCACAGAAGACATTCTTGCCACTGCTGATTTGCGGAAACTGGAAGCCGCGCTTGCCGGGTCGGTAGATTTCATCGAAACACTTTCTAGGAGCGCTCCACAATGACTCGGTGGACGAGAACGTGTAGAGGTTACACTCCTGATCGTCCTTCCTCTTGGGGTTGTCGAAGAAAACGACGGCTAGCACCTTAAAATAGTCCAAGGATCGGTGATGTCGGTGGCACTCTGCACCAGTCAAGATAGTGCAACTGACAAAAGGAGACCCTGCACTCAAGTGGAGGGAGCACGTGACACGTGCGGGCGAACGGGTCGCAGAGGGCCATGTGGACCGATTCATGGCGGCGGATGCGGGTGAGGAGGCGCACAAGGACGAGGCCATGACGTGGGGCAAGCGGCTCTGCAATGCGCGAGCCATCATCTGGCAAGCCATCGACCATAGATGTAAGAAGACGACGTTGAGCGCCGAGCACGGACCCCTCCGACGGGGGCATGAAAAACAACCGGTATGAAGGCTTGCCGTCGATGTCCACGCGTTGCCGATTAAAGAAGCCGAGGAGGGTGGACGAACCACCGGCGCTCTCATCCGGCCAGCAGCGGCTGAGGAAGGAGCGGTCAGTTATGAGAGTGTGCCACCGGTTGCACGCCGTGGCGCAGCTGAGCGGGGCGGCGCGATCCGTGGACACGCGGTGGAGGATCTCGAGGATGGCGTCTTCCGTCGAGATCAGCCTGGCCGCCGGTGACTGCTCCATGTTTGATCTTTTTCTTTTTGATGAGGGGAGCATGTTTGATGTGATCTGTGTCGTGGTTGTCTCCGGGCCCTATGTATATACTAAGCAAGTAAGCATCCATATGTATATATATGGAAAAATCCTACTCGTCGCTCGTTGCGGCAAGCTGTCGACGCTTCGCACGGGAGGAGGTGCGCGCGAGCGACCAAGTGGGCCAGCCCGTTTTAGTTTTTCAGGATACACCGGTTTTTAGGAACCTTTTATGATGTTTCCAGCCGGTTTTTTCCCGGTTTTGGAAACCTTCTAGAAGGTTTTCGTTTTCCTTTTTTCTATTTCTCTTCTTTTTCGTTTTTTCTTTTCTCTTTTCTGTTTCTTTCTTTTTTCTTTTTCTTTTCCTTTTTTCTTGTCAAGTTTACATTCAAATTTTGTTTCTAAATTTCAAAAAATGTTCCTGTTTTTTAGATTTTATTCAGCAATCCAAAAAATCTACCCGTTTTTCAAAATTTGTTCACAAATTCAAAAAATGTTCCCGGTTTCAATTTTTTGTTCCAAATTTTCAAAAAGTGTTCTAGTTTTTTTTTAAATTGTTCGAATTATTTTTGTTCATATTTTGAGAAATTTATAAATAATGACATGGATTTCAATAAATGTTCCTCTATTCAAATTTTTTTCACAAATTTCAAAAAATGTTCTGATTTTTCAATTTTTTTATTCACGTAGTAAAAAATTGTTCACATTTCAAATTTGTTTGGGATTTTCAAATTTTTCCTCCATTTCGAAATTTGTTCTAAAATTCAAAATTTGTTCGTTTTTTTAAAATTGTTCCCATTTCAAAATTTTGTTCGAAATTTCTAAAAAAATTCATGTTTACAAAAAAAGTCCATGTTTTTGAAAATTTTCAAGTTTACAAAAAAAAAGTTCACAATTCAAAAATTGTTCTCCTTCAAAAAATATTCTTGTTTTTGAAAAAATCACTATTCAGAAACTTGTTCACATTGTCAAAAAACATTTATGTGTTTATCGAATATTGATCGTAACTAAGAAAATGTTCCTGTTTTTCAATATTCGTCCACAATTTCAAAATTGTTCCTGTTTTCAAATTTGCTTGCATGTTCGGAAAATTGCTAACATTTTTTAAAAACTCGTGTGGGTTCTGTCAAAAACGTTCCTACTTGTAAAAACATATAATCAGAATTTACAACAAAAGATCTGAAAAAAGAAAAATAATCCGATCTATCGGTGTGACTAGGTCTAAGGTGCTGGCATTGCCTTTTGACGATCAAATTGAACCAATCGCACTGGCTAGCAACCCCTGTCTACAGGCTGGCAGTCGCGGGTTTGAATCCTAGCTGAAGCACTATTGTTGACCGTTCATTTTTTGCACCGCTGGTTGCCTTCGTGGGCCGCTCGATATTCTGCTTTTTTTTTGCATCGCTCGTTGCCTTCGTGGGCCGCACGACATTCTGCCGCAGAATGCGGCGCATTGTGCGGACCATGTCTTTTAAAATATCAACGCTAAAGAAAGATATCCCTATCCCATTATGCTCAATCATTGATCCATTCATGAAACACACTCCAATATTAGCTACATCCAATGCACAAGTATGACAATAGTGTTCCCTACTTGGTGCTTTATAAGAGAAGATGGAGACTCAATATTTTTTTTTGCATAAAGTAAATAGATAGACCCTTTGCAAAGGGAAGTGGAGATTTGTAGAGGTGCCAGAGTTCATAGCTTAAATTGAGAGATAAAATTGTTTTGAGTGGCATGCTTTTCCCATCAACGAAAACGACCGAGAATTCCTAATATCTTCCATGCTAGATAAATCATAGGCGGTTCCAAAACATAATATAAAGTTTATTCCTTTTTCCACCATTCTTTCACAATCTATGCATAGCCGTATCCATGGGTGCCTTCCACACTTTTCAAGGAATTTATTATTGAACAACATATTAAAATTCTTTTCATTTCGGGACTGGGCATCCCTATTACCTGCAACACTCTCATGCCATGACAAGTGAATAAACACGCATCTTGAGAATAACCTACCTAGCATGGAAAATATTGGCCACCTTTTGCTGCTTCATGAGCGGTACGGGCACGCAAAAAGAAATATTAGAGTTAGCACATACAAATTTACTTGGAACAACATGGAAATACTACATACAGGTAGGTATAGTGGACCCATTCGGCACAATTTGGGTTTAAGGAGTTGGATGCACAAGCTGTATTCCCTCTCAGTACAAATGGAGGCTAGCAAATAGGTTGAGAAGCGACCAACCAAGAAACGAAAACGATCATAAACGAGCATTAAACATAACTAACACCGAATAATGCACACAAGTAGGATGTAACTTCATTGCATAACTATTGACTTTCATGTTTGCACAGGGAATCACAAACCTTAACACCAATATTCTTACTAAAGCATAATTACAAATTAACACGACTCACATATTACTAACTCCATATCTGAAAACTATTGCAAGGAATCATTTTTTATATCCAATGATCTTCATGAAAGTTTTTAATATATCCCTCTTGAATATCTATCACTTTGAGACTAATTTCATATTTTACCATTGCTATTAACAAGCTCTCAAAAAAATTAAGTGAAGAACAAGAGCATAAATATTTCTTCGAAATTTCAATCTCTCAAAATAATCTAAGTGAAGCATGAGATTATTTCTTTAAAATTAAATCACCATCGTGCTCAAAAATATATAAGTGAAGTACTTGAGCAATTCTAACAAATCATAGCATAATTATGGCTCTCTCAAATAGGTGTGTCCAACAAGGATGATTGTCGCAAACTAAAAACCAAAACAAGCAAGGACTCATATAATACAAGATGCTCCAAGCAAAACTCATGATATGCGACAAATAAAATATAGCTCCAAGTAAAATTACCGATGGTCGTTAGAAGAAAGAGAAGATGCCTTCCGGGGCATCCCCAAGCTTAGTTGCTTGGTTCTCCTTGAATATTACCTTGGGGGCATCCCCAAGCTTAGGCTCTTGACACTCTTTATTCCTTCATCCATCCTGAGCTCATCCAAAACTTGAAAACTTCAATCACACAAATCTTAACAAAACCTTCGTGAGATCCGTTAGTATGAAAAAAATCAATCTTTACTTTAAGTACTGTTGCAAACCCATTCATATTTTGTTATTGCATTATACCTACAGTATTCTAACTTTACCAAGGCTTGTACCCCCGGATACAATCCATGGATTCATCAAAATAAGCGGACAACGCAATGAAAACGGAATCTGTCAAAAACAGAACCGTCTGTAAAGACTCGAATTTTGCTCATACTTCTGTAACTCTAAAAATTATGAAAAATTAGGAAGACCTGTGCAATTTGTATATAAGCCCTGTGTAAAACAATCAGTTCAAAAGTACATTTATGTTAATTTAAATTTTTTACAGAACTGGGCCCAAAAGTTTCTGTTTTCCAACAGGATCAAATCAACTATCATCCAACATAATCCTAAAGGATTAACTTGGCATAAATACTAATTAAAACATAAAAACACAATCATAATAGTAGCATAATTGTGTAAACACGCAAAAACAGAGACAAAAAGTGAAAAATTATTTTATTCATTGGGTTGCCTCCCAACAAGCGCTATTGTTTTATGCCCCTAGCTAGGCATAATGCATAGTTTTATGTATTGTCATCTTTGGTTTTTGTTCCATAGGTTTCCCTCATGATTGACTCATATGGTGGCCTAATTTTAGTTCTAGGGAAGTGTTCCATACTCTTCTTTAGAGGAAACAAAAATTTAATATTCCCTTATTTCATATCAATGACGACACCTATAGTTTGTAAAAACGGTCTACCAATTATTATGGGACAAGACGGGTTGCAATTAATACCAAGCACAATGAAGTTTATGGGAACATAATTCATATTTGAAAGAATAAGAACATCATTAATTCTTCCCAAAGGCTTTTTAATAGTAGAATCCGCCAAGTGCAAATTAAGAGAACACTCTTCCAAATTGGTAAAACGAAGCACATCACATAGAGATTTCAGAATTGTGGAAACACTAGCACCCAAATCACATAAAACATTGCACTTATAATTTTTGATCTTGACTTTAATGGTGGATTCCCATTCATCATATAATATTCTAGGAATTGAAATCTCTAATTCTAAATTTTCTTCTAAAGTTTCATCATGGCATCCACAATATGTTTAGTGAAAGCTTTATTTTGTTCATAGCCATGAGGTGAATTTATCATGGATTGTAACAATGAGATGCATTCAATCAAAGAACAACTATCAAAGTCTTTGTAATCCAAGAGAGTGGGCACAACACTAGTTAAAGTTTTGACCTCTCCAAGCCCACTTTTATCAAATTTTTGATAAAGATTTTCACCCTCTGAATTATGAGGACGCCTTTGATATGTCTCCAACGTATCTATAAATTTTGATTGTTCCATGTAGTTATATTATCATTCTTGTATTTCTCACAATCATTTTATAGCAACTTTATATCATTTTTTGGGACTAACCTATAAACATAGTGCCCAGTGCCAGTTGCTGTTTTTTGCTTGTTTTTTACTTCGCAGAATATTAGTACCAAACAAAGTCCAAATGCCACGAAACTTTTTGGAGATTTTTTGGACCAGAAGAAAACTTGGGAGCCAAGGAAGTACCAGGGGGAGGCCCGTGGTGCCCACCACCCACCAGGGCGCGCTAGAGGCCCCTAGCGTGCCTAGATTGGTGTTGGGGCCTATGGGAGTCGTCTCCACCTCTTCTCAGCTCTATAAATTCTCAAATATTCCAAAAAACCTGGAGGAGTTGACGAAACACAATTCCAGCCGCCGCAAGTTCCAGAACCACGAGATCCAATATAGAGCCCTATTCCGGCACCTTGCCGGAGGGGAACACAATCATAGAGGGGTTCATCATCTTCAATGGTGCTCCTCCGATGATGTGTGAGTAGTTCACCACAGACCTACGGGTCCGTAGGCAGTAGGTAGATGGCTTCTTCTCTCTTTTTCATTCTCAATACAATGCTCTCCTCGATGTTCTTGGAGATCTATTTGATGTAATGAGTTTTTGCGGTGTGTTTTTTTGGGATCCGATGAATTGTGAGTTTATGATCATATCTATCCATGAATATTTTTTGATTCTTCTTTGATCTCTTATATGCATGTTTATTATAGCCTCGTATTTCTTCTCCAAAACTTCGGTTTGGTTTGGACAACTAGATTGATTTTTCTTGCAATGGGAAGAGGTGCTTTGTGATGAGTTCTATCTTGCAGTGTCCTCACCCAGTGACAGAAGGGGTAGCGAGGAACGCATGCATCCTTGTTATTAAGGATAAAAGATGGGGTCTATTCCTACATGAATAGATCTTGTCTACGTCATGCCATCGTTCTTATTGCGATCGATGTGTGAAGTAATTGTAGTAGATGCAGGTAGGAGTCGGTCTACTAATCTTGGATGTGATGCCTATATACATGATCATTGCCTTGGATATCGTCATAATTATTTGCTTTTCTATCAATTTCCCAACAGTAATTTGCTTACCCACCGTATGCTATTTTCTCGAGAGAAGCCACTAGTGAAATCTACGGCCCCCGGGTCTATTTTCTATCATACTGTTTTCAAATCTATTATTCCAAAAACTCAAAAATACCTTGCTGCACTTTTTCTTTATTTGTTTCATTTTGTGCTTTTGCAAGATCTGTTTATCAAATCTCGTACAATTTAATCTATCTTTTTACGAGGGAGGGATTGACAACCCCTCTTACGCGTTGGGTTGCAAGTATTTGTTCTTTGTGTGCAGGTATCATTTACATAGTGTTGCTTGGTTCTCCTACTGGATTGATAACCTTGGTTTCATAACTGAGGGAAATACTTACCGTTGCTGTGCTGCATCACCCTTTCCTCTTCAAGGGAAAATCAACGCAGATACAAGCAATCAGGAAGAATTTCTGGTGCCGTTGCCGGGGAGACATCATCAACATCTATTAGGTTCCTATTCACATATCTCATCTCCTTGCAATTTACATTATTTGCCATTTGCCTCTTGTTTTCATCTCCCCCACTTCTAAAAAGTTTTTGCAAAAAGCACAAAAATATGTGCCTTTTTATTTGCCATCTTTCCGTTTGCCTTTCTCTCGTCAGATCTCTTGTTTACTTCCTTGCCCCTTTGAACATATCATCATGAGTGACTTTGGTATGGCAGAAACAGATGGCAACAGAATTCCTAAAATTGGACGTTCTGGCAATCTGGATGCTAAAACTTTTGCTTTGGGACAAGGGAATGTTATAGGAAAATAAACCATCCAAGAATTCTTCAATTGTGTTGTAACTTTGACTTGTAATGATGACCATATAATTAAAAGAACTAAATTTTTTGCGGAAGCTATTTCAGCACTAGTTCTATAACTTGAAAATAGATTTATTCGTACTCATCCTACCTTGCAAAGGTTTTTTTATGAGATACCCGTTATAAAGGATCCAAAGCTAAAAAGATAGCTACCCTCGTTCTTATGAATGAATTTGATCACATAGTACGTGAAGCTAGGGAATTTTTTGAATTTTATGGTATGAACCATGAAAATCTAGTAATAGATGAGATCCTTTACAATAGTGATTATGTGCTAGGACACTTTCTTGGAATCAATTTTTTATGAGAATCTTAAAAAGGAAATTCCCGTTTTGGATGTAATCCAACAAGTTTTTAATGATGTTAATCAACAATACTCTTGGATTGTAGCCGGGAATCAAAGGGGGTACAAGGATGGTTAACTTGATAATGCCAAAATTTCCATGGACAATGTTTTTCAAGTTATATTTGAGAAACCTCTAGACAAAAATACACCTATAGAAAATAATAAGAAAGATGACAATACTTGAATCTTTGCATTATGCCTAGCCAGGGGCATACAACGATAACACTTGTCGGGAGGCAACCCAATGAATAAAATTTATTTTTGCCTTTTTTATTTCTGTAACTGAGTGTTTGCGCAATTGTGCTACTGTTATGATTGTGTTTTTATGTGTTAATTAGTGTTTGTGCCAAGTCAAGCCTTTGGGATCATGTTGGGTGATAGTTGGTTTGATCTTGTTGGAAAACAGAAACTTTTGCTCCAGTAGAAGAATTTTTAAAATTGACAGAAGCGATGAAAGCTTATGTTTTTTACACAAGATTGATATAAAAATTTCCTACGTTGTTCTAGTTATTCAGATTTTTTTGACTTACGGAAGTATGAGTACAATTCGTGTCTTTATAGACTGTTCTGTTTTTGACAGATTTTGTTTTCGTTGCATTGTGTGCTTATTTTGATGAATCTATGGTTTGTATTGGGGGTATAAGCCATGGTAAAGTTAGAATACAGTAGGTATAATGCAATAACAAAATTTGAATGGGTTTGCAACAGTACTTAAAGTAAAGATTGGTTTTCTTATACTAACGGATTTCACGAAGGTTTTGTTAAGTTTTGTGTGATTGAAGTTTTCAAATTTTGGGTGAGATCACAATGGATGAAGGAATAAGGAGTGTAAAGAGCCTAAGCTTGGGGATGCCCCATGGAACCCCAAGGTAATATTCAACGAGAACCAAGCAACTAAGCTTGGGGATGCCCCAGAAGGCATCCCCTCTTTCTTCTAATAGCCATCTGTAATTTTACTTGGAGCTATATTTTTATTCGTCACATATCATGAGTTTTGCTTGGAGCGTCTTGTATTATATGAGTCTTTGCTTGATTTTATTTTTAGTTTATCACAATCATCCTTGCTGGACACACCTTTTAAGAAAGAAATAATGATGCTATGATTTGTTAGAATTGTTGTATGTGCTTCACTTAAATTTTTTTGAGCTATGGAATTGCTCTAGTGCTTCACTTATATCTTTTTGAGCATGGTGGTTCTTTGATTTTTGAATAATTACTCTCATGCTTCACTTAGATTTATTTGAGATTTAGTAAACTTTTGAAGAAATTATCTCATGCTTCACTTATATTATTTTGAGAGAAAAAATATTATTTATGCTCATGTTCTTCACTTCAATTTGTTTGAGCTTGTTATAAGCAATGGTGATATATAAAATTAGTCCCAAAGTGATAGTTAAAGAGGGATATAATAAAAAAATTCATGAAGATCATGTGACAAAATAAACTTGATTCTTTGTAATAATTTTGAGATATGATGATAGTAATATGTGAGCCAAGTTGGTGAGTAATTATGCTTTAGTAAGAATATTGGTGTTAAGGTTTGTGATTCCCTATGCAAGCACGCAAGTCAATAGTTATGCAATGAAATTACATCCTACTTGTGGTGCATTATTTGGTGTTAGTTATGCTTAATGCTCATTTATGAGAATTTTCGTTTCTTGGTTGGTTGTTTCTCAATCTTTTTGCTAGCCACCACTTGTACTAAGTAGAAACACTACTTGTGCATCCAAAATCCTTAAACCAAGTTTTGCCATATGAGTCCATCATACCTACCTATATGCGGTATTTCCGTGCCGTTCCAAGTAAATTTGCATGGGCCAACTCTAATTTTCAAAATGACTTTCCTTTTTGTGTGCCCGTATCGCTCATGAAGCGGCAGGGGGTGGCCAATATTTTTCCATACTAGATGTGTTATTCTCAAGGTGAGTGTTTATTCACTTGTTATCGCACAAGAGTGTGGCGGTAATAGGATGCCCAGTCTAGAAATGAATTTTTTTTTTGCTTTATGTTGTCAAATAATAAATTCGTTGGAAAGTGTTGGTATGGAAGGCACCCATGGATATGGCTAGTCATGGATTGTAAAAGAATGGTGGAAAAATGAATACACTTTATTTTATATTTGGGAACCGCCTATGATATATCTAGCATGGAAAGTATTGGGAACTCTCGGTCGTTTTCATTGACGGGAAAAGCATGCCTCTCAAAATATTTGATCTCTCAATTTTAGCTTTGAGGTCTGGCACCTCTACAAATCTCTGCTTCCCTTTGAGAAGGGCCTATCTATTTACTTTATGCAATTTTTATTTTTATTTTTATTTTTGAGTCTCCATCTTTTCTTATAAAGCACCAACTATGGAGTGATGTCTACTATGCAACCTTCTTCTTGTAGACTCGTGTTGGGCCGCCAAGCGCAGAGTTTTGTAGGACAGTAGCAAATTTCCCTCAAGTGGATGACCTAAGGTTTATCAATCTGTGGGAGGTGTAGGATGAAGATGATCTCTCTCAAACAACCTTGGAACCAAGTAACAAAGAGTATTTTGTGTCCCCAACACACCCAATACAATGGTAACTTGTATAGGTGCACTAGTTTGGCGAAGAGATGGTGATACAAATGTAATATGGGTAGTAGATATAGTTTTTTGTAATCTAAAAATATAAAATCAGCAAGGTATCAAGTAAAAAAAGTGAGCAAAAATGGTATTGCAATGCTTGTAAACAAGGCCTAGGGTTCATACTTTCACTAGTGCAAGTTTTCTCAACAATGATAACATAATTGGATCACATAACAATCCCTTGACATGCAATAAAGAATCACTCCAAAGTTTCTACCAGAGAACGTAGGACAAAAACATGCAACAACCCTATGCATAGATTACCCCAATGTCACCTCAGGAATCCACGTGTTGAGTGCCAAAACATACATCAAGTGAATCAATAGAACATTCCACTGTCACCACAGAAATCCCATCGCAAGACATACATCAAGTGTTATCAAATCCAATACTCAATCCAACATAATGAAAACCTCAAAGAGCAAGACTCAATTCATCGCAAGAACGTAGAGAGGAAGAAACACCATATGATCCAACTATAGTAACAAAGCTCACGGTACATCAAGATCATGCCAAATCAGGAACACGAGAGAGAGATCAAACATATAGCTACTGGTACATACCCTCAGCCCCGAGGGTGAACTACTCCCTCCTCATCATGGAGACCGCCGGGATGATGAAGATGTCCACTGGTGATGGTTTCCCCCTCCACAGGGTGCCGAAATGGGCTCTCCATTGGTTTTTCATGGCTACAGAGGCTTGTGGCGGCGGAACTTCCGATCCAGGTTTCTTTTCGGGGGTTTATATATTTATAGGAATTTTTGGCGTCAGAAACAATTCAAGGGGTTCCCGAGGAGTCCATAAGCCAGGGGCGCGCCCCCTGCCCTTATGGTAGCCTCGGGACTCTTCTAGCCCAACTCCGATGCAATGTGGGCTTCTTCTGGTCCATAAAAAATCACCGTAAATTTTCAACTTATTTGGACTCCGTTTGATATTCCTTTTCTGTAAAACTCAAAAGCAAGGAAATAACAGAAACTGGCACTGGGCTCTAGGTTAATAGGTTAGTCCCAAAAATAATATAAAATAGCATAATAATGCATATAAAACATTCAAAACGGATAAGATAATAGCATGGAACAATAAAAAATTATAGATACATTGGAGACGTATCAAGCATCCCCAAGCTTAATTCCTGCTCGTCCTCGAGTAGGTAAATGATAAAAACAGAATTTTTGATGTGGAATGCTACCTAACATATTTATCCATGTAATTTTCTTTATTGTTGTAAGTGCATCTAGTGCCACCCCTAGTTGGTTTTGGAGTATTGACGACAAAGTTGGTTGAGGGACTAATGCGTTTGTGAGAATTGCAGGATAACACAGGTAGTGTCCCTCATTGATTCGGTTTACCTACCGGAGATGACCCCTAAAAATGTATGAAGACATTGAAGACAATGGTGGTGTGTGAAGATATTTACACTGAAGTCTATGACATGAGAAGACATTGAGTGAAGACTATGGAGCACCAAGACTGAGTTGTTTCGCTGTTTCCTTTTCTTCTTTGTTGAGTCATAGGAACCACCGTACTGTTATGTGGGGTCCAAGTGAACTAAGTCAGAGTGACTGATGTGATGCTCAACCCAAATCCTATGTCTTCGAGGGAAGACAATGTGAGCAAATCTTATCCAGAGCTGGATGAGTCAGCTTTGCTTGTAGCCCAAGTAAAGTTGCCGTATGTGTTTGAAATCTGACCGTCGGAACACGTGTCAGTTCCTTAGTGACCCAGGGTCATTTCGGACATATCAGGTTGGGTTGCCTTGTGGCTATAAATAGCCCACCCCCTACACCATAAATTGGTGGCTGCTCAGAGTTAGTTTACGGCTTTTGTCGTTTTGAGAGCAACCCACTTCGAAGCCTTTGAGAGAGAAATCCTTGCGAGGACAAAGCCCAAACACCCAGAGCCAAAGAGTGTTAGGCATCACTGAAGTCTTTCTGTCTGTGTGAACTGAAGACTTATTACACTTGAGGACTGTGTATCCTCCAGCCGGTTAGGCGTCGCGTTCTGAGCATCCAAGAGTCATTGTCGATTGCCGGGTGAACGAAGTCTGTGAAGGTTCGGAAGTCTACCTTGAAGAGTTACCAGAGTGATTGGGCGAGGACTAAGTGTCCTTAGCTCAAGGGGAATAAGGTGAAGACACGGTCTTCTGAGTTGAATCTCAGCCTCCCTAACCAGACGTACAGTTGTCACAACAACTGGAATTGGTCCAACAAATCCCGTGTCTTCAACAAGTGACTGGTTCTATCTCTTCCCTCCTTTACTTTGAGTTTGTCCTCGTGAAGTCATTGCATCTGATTGACTTCATTGCTTGACTACTATTGTTGATTGGCTTCATACTATCTTCCATCCTGATCCTTACTACCGTGCTGCTATTAGTCTTCGTACGTTAACACTATTGCATACTTGACTATGGCTTGCTTGTTGTAGTTTATCTTCCGCTGCATATCAATTAGGTCATTTCTATTGTTTGTCTTCGAAACTTCCACATTTTGAAGACTTGGATAAAAATCGCCTATTCACCCCCCTAGTCGATAACTAGAACTTTCAATTGGTATCAGAGCAAGGTACTCCCTTGTTCTGTGTGATTCGGTTTAACCACCTGGAGTTTAGCTATGTCGACTGCAGGGATAATCAAAGTCTCCGCTGCTTGCCCCGTGTTCGATGGAACAGAATATCCCTACTGGAAGAATAAGATGCACATGCATCTTGAAGCCATTGATGTCGACCTCCGGTATGTCGTCAAGAACGGCGTTCCAAAAACTGGTGAAGGTGTCACCCCTGCTGATGTTAAGAAGTTCATTCAACTGGACTCGACTGCAAAGAACATCATCTGTTGTCATCTGACCAAAGGACAGTATGGTCGTGTGAGTGCTCTGGAAATGTCAAAGCTAGTCTGGGACTGGTTGTCCAAGGTCAACGAAGGCGTCTCAACTCAGAGATATCAAATGATCAGTGTTCTTCACAACCTCTTCAACCGCTTCAAGAGAAACGACAATGAAAATGTCCAGCTCACGTTTGATCGCCTCACCGACATCACAAATGAGCTTCAGGCTCTCGGCGCCACAGAGATCACCAAGCATGAAATCGTCAAGACGCTACTGAGATCTCTTGACAGCTCCTTTGACACCCTTGCCCTCATGATACAAGAACGTCCTGACTTCAAGACTCTCGATCCGTCTAACATACTTGAGAGGCTCAACACACATGAGTTCCAGCTTTCTGAGAAAAGAGATATCTATGGCCCCAACTATGGCCGAACTCGTGCTTTGAAGGCAAAAGTTGTTTCCTCATCTGAAGAAGAAGAATCTGACTGCGGTTCTGATGATCCTGAAGACATTGGAAGGGAACTTGCTATGCTTGTGAAGAAGTTCCAGAAATTCACCAAGAAGAAGGGCTTCAGAAAGTCTTCACGATCCAGCTCAAGAAATGATGAAGCTTCCACTCAAGACAATAAGAAGAGAACCTGTCACAAGTGTAAGAAGCCTGGGCACTACATCTCTGAGTGTCCTCAGTGGGAAAACGAGAAGAAGAAGAAGAGCAAGGAATATGACTCTGATGACAAGAAGAAGAAGAAATCTTCGAAGTCTTCTTCCAAGTCCTCATCAAGGTCTTCATCTCACAAGAAGAGCTCATCTGGCAAGGCTCGTGCTTTTGTTAGCAAGGAAATGGATTCAGAGGAGGAGTCTGCTTCTGAGGAGGCGGAGGTGGAATTTGAAGCTGAGTCCGACTCTGGCGTTGCTAGTCTGGCTCTAGCCACAGCCTACGTTGCCAAGTGCATCTTCAACACTGAAGACAATGACTCCCACACCAACGCTGATGATGACAAGGACGATCCTGCTCCCACCTACTGCTTCATGGCATGCGGTGCCAAGGTAAAATCACGTGATGCTTACTTTCAAACATCAAGTGAAGATGACTCTGATTGTGAATCTAAACCTAGCTACAAAACACTTGCTAAAATTGCTACTGAACAACAAAGGGCTATGGAACATACTCAAAAACTGCTAGACAAAAGCGATGACCTGTTGGACGTGGAAATGACATGTTCACAGTCCTTTGTTGAAGACATAAAAAATCTTCATGCTAAGTATCAAGAACTTCAAAGTCTTCATGAGACGCTCTCAACCACTTATGAAAAGCTCTCCTATGATTATCTTCAAAGGAAGCAAGAGCTTGAGAAATTGAAAGTGACTCATGAAGATCTTCAAAAAGAGAATGAGTCATTTCACGCTCAACAGATCAGTTCCGCTCAGGATGGATTTGAACCACCATGTTTAAAATGCGTTGAGCGTGATAACACTACCTCTGTTGCTGAATGTTCCACTGCTGCTACTGTTGCTCTGTCTTCAACTACTAACGTGGTAACTAACCCCTCTGCGGAGGATACCACTACTATTGCTGATGAAAATGCTAGGTTGAAGACATTGCTTGAAACAGGGATGTATAAAAGTCTGAAAGGGCACCAGACACTTTGCGATGTCCTCAAAAAGCAGATTCTGAACTTAAATCCTAGGAAAGAGGGTGTTGGGTTCGAGAGGAAAATGAACGTTGATGGTTCCTACTGGAAGCCTGAGCAGTATCCCAAAACCACATGGGTTGCTGCAAAAGAACCTTCAGTGGATCCATCCACCCTATCTGGATTTACCTGTGCTAATCCTATTATCATTGATGAATCCTTTGGTGCAAACTATAAACTGTTCAAAAATCAGAATGGTGAAGTGTTTGCCAGGTATATTGGTACTAACTGCAGGAATGGACCGCCAATGAAGAAGCTCTGGGTTCCCAAAAGCTGTCTTGAGAATCTTCCGGTGAATGTTGTCATGACACCACCTGTGAAGAAGACAAACCCCAG
Source organism: Triticum dicoccoides (assembly GCF_002162155.2). Classification (NCBI taxonomy): domain Eukaryota; kingdom Viridiplantae; phylum Streptophyta; class Magnoliopsida; order Poales; family Poaceae; genus Triticum; species Triticum dicoccoides. Next base: position 740,443,084 of record NC_041385.1, on the reverse strand, counting down.
ACCAAAGGCGTCACATGGTCCAACGGCTTCAAACGGAAACAGGACTCCCCCGAGTCACCCTAACGCCAATGTTTTGCAGGGAAATCATACTCAAACTTATGAATATGAGCGTGTGTCTTCAAACCGCTATGTTCATAGTACTAGGAACTTTTCTGCTTATTCATATGAGTACCATTCATCTCCTGCAAGGCTATTTGCTAGGGCTCCAAAGGCGAAATTCTCAGATGCTGCACTTAGACTCATTGCTTCTAAGCCACCCCTGAAGATGTGGGTGGTGAAGAAGAACTAACTCTCTTTTGCAGAACATGGTCTCCAGCCAGCAATCAAAGGCGTCCGATAGTATTGCTGGGGACCTAAAACACAAAGGGACGCATGATAAAATGACTTACTATGAGCTTTAATCTTATGCTAAAATTGTGATAATCCATGTGTGCATCAAATGCTTATGCTTCACAACATACCTTGTGAAGCCTATCCTCCTAACTGCACTGTAGGGTATGACACCTCGTGCTTCAGAATGGATTAGGGACAGCGGATGCACTAATCATATGACTGGTGATCGAAGTCTTCTCATGGACTCAACCTTACATCCATCCGACAAGAGTCAGATCACATTTGCTGACACTGGTAAAGGCAAGGTATTGTGTCTAGGTAGAGTTGCAATCTCAAAGGATCAACACATGGATAAACTGATGCTTGTTGAATCCCTTGGATTCAACTTAATGTCTGTCTCGATGCTTTGTGACTTAAACATGATTGTGATATTCAAAAAATATCGTTGCCTTGTACTAATGGAATCTGACAAGTCTCTAGTCTTTGAAGGGTATAGGAAAGGTGATCTATACATGGTAGATTTCTCAGCAGGTCCACAACTTGCCGTATGTCTTCTTGCAAAAGCTTCAGAATGCTGGCTCTGGCATCGAAGGTTGGGACATGCTGGCATGAGGAACTTACACACTCTAGTCAAAAAGAAGCATGTCATAGGCATCGAAGGTGTCAAGTTCCAGAAATATCATCTGTGTGGTGCCTGTGAAGCTGGAAAGATGACTAGGGCCAAGCATTCCTCAAAGACAATCATGACGACATCTCAACCCTTTGAGCTGTTGCACATGGACTTATTTGGCCCTACTCACTACTCTACCCTCACAACAACATCGTGTCTCTATGTCTTCGTTATTGTTGATGACTACTCAAGATATACATGGGTGCACATAATTCTCTACAAGACTGAAGTACAAGATGTCTTCAGACGATTCGCCAATCGAGCAATGAACAATTATGGCGTCAAGATCAAGCATATCAGAAGTGATAACGGCACTGAGTTCAAGAACATCGGCCTTGATCTTTATCTGGATACAATGGGAATCACTCATGAATTTTCTGCTCCATACACACCTCAGCAAAATGGCATTGTTGAGCGCAAGAACAGAACCCTCATTGAGATGGCTCGAACAATGCTCGACGAGTACAAGACACCAAGAAAATTCTGGCCTGAAGCCATTGATACAGCTTGTCACATGATCAACCGTGTCTACATCCATAGGCTTCTGGGTAAAACATCCTATGAGCTCCTTACTGGCAAGAAGCCAAATGTCAGCTACTTCAGGGTCTTTGGTGCTAGGTGCTGGATCAAGGATCCCCATCACAAATCAAAATTTGAACCCAAAGCTCACGAAGGCTTCATGCTTGGCTATGGAAAGGATTCGCACTCTTACAGAGTCTTCAACCTCTTCGACTATAAAATTGTTGAAACTGTGGACGTGCGATTTGATGAAACAAATGGTTCACAACGAGAAGTCCTGCCAAGCACACTAGATGAAGCTCCTTCCAGTGAATCTATCAAGCTGATGGGAACTGGTGAAATCATGCCCTCTGAAGCACATCCTGGAGAGGAACTTATCATTTCTGCACCAAACCAACCTGAAGACAATGCTCAGACCAAAGACAATCCTTCCAATGATGACAATGATCAGCATGAGCAAGGTCTTCGTCCAGTTCATCCTCGTGTTGCAAATGAAGTACAAATTGAGAAGATAATTGATAGCATCAACGCTCCTGGTCCACTTACTCGCTCAAGGGCAACACAGCTAGCAAATTTCTATGGGCATTTTTCATTTGTATCAATATCTGAACCCAAGAAAGTTGCTGAAGCCTTTATGAAACCTGAATGGATTCAAGCCATGCAAGAAGAACTTCAACAGTTCAAGCTGAATAATGTTTGGGAACTGGTCAAGCGCCCTGACCCTCGCAAGCATAACATTATTGGCACAAAATGGATATATCATAACAAACAAGATGAGCATGGTCAAGTCATCAGAAACAAAGCACGTCTTGTGGCACAAGGATATACTCAAGTTGAAGGAATTGACTTCGATGAAACATTTGCTCCTATGGCTAGGCTTGAAGCTATTCGCATACTGCTAGCCTATGCAAATCACCACAACATCCTGCTATATCAAATGGATGTGAAAAGTGCTTTCCTCAATGGCAAGATTGAAGAAGAAGTGTATGTTGCTCAACCACCTGGCTTTGAGGATCCAAAACATCCTGATATGGTGTACAAACTCAACAAAGCACTATATGGCCTCAAACAAGTTCCTCGCACTTGGTACGATACAATCAAAGACTTCCTGAAGAGCAAGGGCTTCAAACCTGGATCCCTCGATCCCACACTCTTCACGAAGACATATGATGGTGAACTGTTTGTATGCCAAATATATGTGGATGACATAATCTTCGGCTGCACCAATCAGAAGTATAGTGATGAGTTTGGATACATGATGCAAGAGCAATATCAGATGTCCATGATGGGTGAGCTGAAGTTCTTCCTTGGTCTTCAAATTCGTCAGCAAAGAAATGGCATCTTCATATCTCAAGAAAAATATCTCAAAGATTGTCTGAAGAAGTTCGGCATGCAAGATTGCAAAGGTTACACGACGCCAATGCCAGCCAAACATCATCTTGGCCCCGACGACAATGGTAAAGAGTTCGATCAAAAGAATTCTTACAGCAACACATTGATTCTCCTGAAGCCAGTTCCTGTCTGACCAGCAAGAGAAAGCCTTTGAAGCCTTTTAACATATTGAAACCATTCAGTTTGAAGTTCATGGCTGCAGAGAAATTAGTAAGGAAGGGTGGCAGACAACGTCGTGGGGGAACTTCAAAGGATTTGCCTGATGATCTTGCAGAAATATATAAAACAGATCCTAAAGAAGATTACAATCAGCGCAAGACTCGAATCCAATGAATTCGACGCTATTGGGCTGAACAGTGGTACAAGTACAAGTTTGTGACCCAGGAGTATGCAGAGAAAAATGCTATCAAGAGCCCTTGGGGTGATATTCTCTATCGAGGCCTTCCCCCCCAAGAACAAAGCTGAAGCAATTGCGCAAGAATTCTATCCTTGCATGGTCCGTGGACCACAGCCTGAAGAAGCCGACCCATCATCATTGCTCTGGTGTCGTGACGACAATCTCTTCAAGCGCAACTTCCAGTTTGCTAAGGCTTCGGCAAAGGAAAACAAGAAGTCATGGGGATTAGACTTCAATCCTGGCCCCTCTGCTCCCCGTGATGATGACACACGTGAAGCTGAAGAGAATAGAATTGGCCCCTTTGCAAACCTTGATGGCCTCATCTCCTACATCTTGGTACAAGGTGCCAAAGTGGATCATTCTGACAATGATGCTGATTCTGATGAAGCCCCAGCTCCTACTCCAAGGCCGCAGAAGCCAAAGAAGATTAAGGCTTCATCATCAGCTGCACCTCCAAAAGCTTCTCGTGTGAAGCCACAGGACACTGCACCTCCTGAAGCCAGTGTGTAGTCCGAAGATCTTTCCCGCATCTCCAAGAAGACGGAGAAGAAAAATAAAATTGTCAAGAGTACTGATCAGGCTCTGACTCCTGCTGCTATTCTGCATGAAGAGCCCATTGATCTGTCCAGTGATGACGATCTTGCAGATGATGCTCTTGAGCAACTGATAAAGAGCAAGGAAGAAGCTGAGATCTTCAACAACTTGCCTCTCTTTGATGTGGACGTTCTCCATAACTTCATTGATGAATGGTTTGACACAGCAAATCTCAACTTTGATGATTTGCAACTTCCAATTGGCCTCAACGTCGCCTTCAATGGCGCCATTGCTTCTGAGCTAGCTATTGCTCAGTGCATCGTTGAACTGAAGCACAAGATTGACTATGAAAAGGCTCAGTTCAAGAAGCATGTGGCCAATCTAAGTGTGCAAGATGTCAAGAACTTCAAGATCATGCTTCACGAGCTCAAAGAGGCGTTTCACAAGAAGTGTGAAGAAGCTAAAGGCTCTCGTGAATGCATGAAAAATCTGGCTAACAAGTGTGTGCTTGCCTACAATGAGGCTGAAAAGCGCAAGGGTCTTGGTCGTCCTGGCATCGACCCCAGGATGGCTGCAAAGAAGAAGAAATCGACTGTCCAATCTGCACCTTCAAGGCCAGATGAACCTCGCATTATCTTCCGAAGCAGCATGGCTGGCTCGAAGCCAAAAGTCACATCAACCGCTTCAGAACAGAAGAAGTCGAGGGCTGCAGAGGCTGAAGCCAGAAAAAGGAAAACCGCCGAAGCCTCTGATGTTGCTCCCTCCAAGAAGAAGCGCAAGACCAAGAAGAATCGGGCTGCTCCCACAGAGCCCCTTGCTGTTGAACCCGTCTCAGTGGTTTGTCCTGCATCCGCTACCCAAGAACTTTGCATGACTGTTCATGAGCCTGCTTTCACAGAGGCTCCTGAAGCTGAAGAGATTCCAGCAGTCGATCCCATCACTGCTGAAGACATTGGTCATCATGACAATGTTGAAGATGATGAAGTTCTTCCTCAAATCGAATACAATGTGGTATCATCGCCTGTTCGTATGAACAACGAACTCATCAGCATTGGTAGTCCTCTGACGCCAATTGCTCAGGATGCTTCATGGGCTGATCGCCCGCAAGAACAAGATTCCCCAAGTACTCCCCAACAACAACAAGTCACACCATCCGTGCAAATTGAAGAGGATGAGGACCTGCCCACTCCATCTCCAAAGGCGTCGCCTGTACTGCAAAGGCTTCGCAAAGGACCAAGGCCTCAAGCCCCTCTTCCGAGCATTCCAGAAGGAGAAGTGCACCATCAACCTGTTACACGTCAAGTGTTCTCAGAAGCCACTCCAACTGTGAATGTCTCCGAGTCTGAAGCACCAGCTACTGAAGACAATCCGGCTGCAACAGCCGATGATGAACGTCAAGAAGAACGTGTCCCTACTCCCCCATCCCAAAAGAAGAAGTTCATGAAGTGAACGTGTCTGTGCCTGACCCTCCAGCTCAGCAAGTGGAGATTGAAAACCTTGAGGCTGCCACCACCAACACCAATGAAGCTAATGACATCGTCATGGCTGAAGCCAATGTGGAGCCTGTCCCAAGCACCGTACCAGAAGTCAATGCTGACAATGCTCCTGATGCTTCAATTGTGCAGCCCGAAGCCACTGTTGTTGCCACTGCTCCTGTTCCGCCACCAAGGCCCTATACAATCAAGCAAGCATACAACCATGGCGAGCTAATCATAGTAAGATGGCCCGTTCTGGTCCCTCCGCCTAATGTCTCTGGTCCTCAATTTTACTATCACATTGAGCATAGGCCTCAGGTCCAGAAGCCAAAGCCAAGACTGCCAAGGTTTCCAGGCACTGCCACATTTGTCGAGTCTTTCAATGCAAATGGCTTCAAGAGCCACAACACATTCTTTGAAAGCTCAAAGAACCCCTACACAAGGCCAAGAATTTCATCAGATTGGTTCTGGAGTCATCAGCAACGAAGCTATTACTCATGTGTTCTGTATGATCAAGGGCGCATTTTCCCTCATATGCGCCTCGACTCTGAAGCCATTACTGGACTGCCCTGCTTAGAAGAAGCACTTGACTGCTTTCATGATGCTGGACTACTTTGTTTTGTCATAGATAAAGAACATTGGAATGAAGAGCTATTGCTTCAATTCTATGCTACACTCCACATTCGCGGTTATAACCGAGATACGAAGACATGGGTTCTCGAGTGGATGACAGGTGTTCATCATGAAGCCAAATCTCTCGACATCATTGAGCTTACAGGCCTATCCACTCCCGGAGAACTCTATGAACCTGGTTGTCAAAATCACCGCAATGCTCTGGAAAGCATCTTCCATAAGCCTGAACCCAATATGAGTTAGATGTTGAGCATGATGAAGCCTTTGCCACATGATGCAGAATATCCAAAGGAGTTCCTTGTTGATGACCTTGAGTATCTGCCACGCACACTATATCACATCGTCAGGCGGACTCTATGGCCTATCAAAGGACATTCATCAGCTGCAAAACTTGAAGGAGCCATGAAGACATTGGTCTTTTACATTCTCAATGGCATCAACTTCAACGCACAAGATTTCTTCATCAGGCAACTGGCTGCATCTAGATCTGACCTCTTCGGACTGAAATTCTATCCTCCATGGGTCATGCGCCTCATCAAGCGACACTCTACTGTCAACTATCAACCTTCTGCTCGCAATCATGTGATTTTTCTACCAGAGGTTGATATGTCAGTTGAAGCTATATACCCTGAACCGGCCAAGAAGCCTCTTTGTCTTCAGAATGCTGAATATGAAAGCTTCACTCAGCCTATGGAAGGAGTCCAAGCTGTTACGCGTGTCTATCCGATGGCTGGAAATCTTCGTCTACCTCATCGCGCATCAACTGAAGCCACTGCGAGCACCATTGCTCAAAGGCCTCGGAAGCGCTCTCGGGTCCTCAATGACCGAGAACTTCTTGTGGCCCTGCATCAGAAGCAAGATAAACATCATTTTTGGTTCAAGCGTCAGATGAAAAGCCTCTTGGTGGATGTAAATTGCATTCGCAACCTTTCCACCAAGAATGCTTTTTTCGCTCATGAAACTTGTCGGCGATCATGGAAGAGTTTGACCCTGCTCAGTGCTGAAGTGGATCTTCAAGACGACAACTTCACTAAAAGATTCAAGTTTGACTCCACTCCTCCACGAAATGCTGTCCTACGAAGAACTCCATCTCTTGAAGACTCTGACTATTCTTCCTCCGCGGCAACTGTTAATGCCAATGTGATCGATGATGAAGACGATGCAACTTCACCGCCTCCTACCTCTGCACACATCGACACTACACCAAGTTCGTCTGCACCGCCAGCCAACAACGACAACCCTGCTGTTTCACCTACTCAGCAAGAGGACGAGTAGATGCTCTATGTCTTCAAACCTTTTTGGTCATTACTGACAAAAGGGGGAGAAGCGTATGAGTTGATAGTCTTCAAGCGGGTTCATATGGGCGGTTGCTTTATATTTGCCTAGTGCTTACAACTCTTGCTTTTGATACACTTCGTTCTTTGAGTTGTAACACTTAAACCTGATGGTCGTCTGCTACTTATTTGCGTTTCCATGTGCGATGATAACTCCCGTACTTAGATCATTCTGTAGACGTCCATTTCTCATTATGCATGTCATTTTCTTAGCCATATCATTTCATGCATGATGAATTATCTTCATAAGTTGAAGAGGATCTCCACAAGTACAACCTGCCATGTGCATTTGCATTCCAAAAGCAAATATTTATATGCACATCTTCAGGGGGAGCCCTTGCCACTTATGAAGACAATACGCTATCCTTTACAATTTCACATACTTCGTTCCCGTTGAAAACTTCAACCAGTTTGTCATCAATCACCAAAAAGGGGCAGATTGTAAGTGCATCTAGTGCCACCCCTACTTGGTTTTGGAGTATTGACGACAAAGTTGGTTGAGGGATAACGCAGGTAGTGTCCCTCATTGATTCGGTTTACCTACCGGAGATGGCCCCTAAAAATGTATGAAGACATTGAAGACAATGGTGGTGTGTGAAGATATTCACACTTAAGTCTATGACATGAGAAGACATTGAGTGAAGACTATGGAGCACCAAGACTGAGTTGTTTCGTTGTTTCCTCTTCTTCTTTGTTGAGTCATAGGAACCACCGTACTGTTAAGTGGGGTCCAAGTGAACTAAGTCAGAGTGGCTGATGTGATGCTCAACCCAAATCCTATGTCTTCGAGCGAAGACAAAGTGAGCAAATCTTATCCAGAGCTGGATGAGTCAGCTTTGCTTGTAGCCCAAGTAAAGTTGCCGTATGTGTTTGAAATCTGACGGTTGGAACACGTGTCAGTTCCTTAGTGACCCAGGGTCATTTCGGACATATCAGGTCGGGTTGCCTTGTGGCTATAAATAGCCCACCCCCTACACCATAAATTGGTGGCTGCTCAGAGTTAGTTTACGGCTTTTGTCATTTTGAGAGCAACCCACCTCGAAGCCTTTCAGAGAGAAATCCTTGCGAGGACAAAGCCCAAACACCCAGAGCCAAAGAGTGTTAGGCATCACTGAAGTCTTTCTATCTGTGTGACCTGAAGACTTATTACACTTGATGACTGTGTATCCTCCAGCCGGTTAGGCGTCGCGTTCTGAGCATCCAAGAGTCATTGTGGATTGCCGGGTTAACGAAGTCTGTGAAGGTTCAGAAGTCTACCTTGAAGACTTACCAGAGTGATTGGGCGAGGACTAAGTGTCCTTAGCTCAAGGGGAATAAGGTGAAGACATGGTATTCTGAGTTGAATATCAGCCTCCCTAACCAGACGTACAGTTGTCACAGCAACTGGAACTGGTCCAACAAATCCTGTGTCTTCAACAAGTGACTGGTTCTATCTCTTCCCTCCTTTACTTTGAGTTTGTCCTCGTAAATTCATTGCTTATCTGTCTTATCTGATTGACTTCATTGCTTTACTAGTATTGTTGATTGGCTTCATACTATCTTCCATCCTGATCCTTACTACCGTGCTGCTATTAGTCTTCGTACGTTAACACTATTGCATACTTGACTATGGCTTGCTTGTTGTAGTTTATCTTCCGCTGCATATCAATTAGGTAATTTCTATTGTTTGTCTTTGAAACTTCCACGTTTTGAAGACTTGGATAAAAATCGCCTATTCACCCCCTAGTCGATAGCTAGCATTTTCAATTGTGGCATGAATATTCAGATCCATAAGATTCAGAATGAAAGTTTAATATTGACATAAAAACAATAATATTTCAAGCATACTAATAAAGCAATCATGTCTTCTGGAAATAACATGGCCAAAGAAAGTTATCCCTACAAAATCATATAGTCTTCTATGCTCCATTTTCATCACACAAAGTATTTCATCATGCACATCCCTGATGAAAAGCCAAGCAATTGTTTCATACTTTTAATGTTCTCAAGCTTTTTCATCTTTCACGCAATACATGAGCGTGAGCCATGGATATAACACTATAGATGGAATAGAATATGGTGGTTGTGGAGAAGACAAAAAGGAAGGAGATAGTCTCACATCAACAAGGCGTATCAATGGGCTATGGCGATGTCCATCAATAGATATCAATGTGAGTGAGTAGGGATTGTCATGCAATGGATGCACTAGAGCTATAAGTGTATGAAAGCTCAAAAGGAACTAAGTGGGTGTGCATCCAACTCGCTTACTCACGAAGACCTAGGGCAATTTGAGGAGGCCCATCATTGGAATATACAAGGCAAGCTCTATAATGAAAAATTCCCACTAGTATATGAAACTGAAAAAATAGGAGACTCTCTATCATGAAGATCATGGTGCTACTTTGAAGCACAAGTGTGGAAAAAGGTTAGTAACATTGTCCCTTCTGTCTTTTCTCTCATTTTTCTTTTTTTCTTTTTTTCTCTTTTTTTCCATTTTGGTGGGCTTCTTTGGCCTTTTTTTCTTTGTTCTTCTTTGGACTCTTTTTTATTTGGGATTCTTTGGCCTCTTTTATTTTTCATAAAGTCCGAAGACTCATCCCAATTTGTGAGGGAATCATAGCTTCCATCATCCTTTCCTCACTTGGGACAATGCTCTAATAATGATGATCATCACACTTTTATTTACTTACAAATGAAGAATTACAACTCGATACAGAACAAAGATATGACTCTATATGAATGCCTCTGCCGGTGTACCGGGATTTGCAATGATCAAGAGTGACATGTATAAAAAATATGACCAGTGGCTTTGCCACAAATACTATGCCAACTACATCATCATGCAAAGAAATATGACAATGATGGTGCGTGTCATAATAAATGGAATGGTGGAAGTTGCATGGCAATATTTCTTGGAATGGCAATGGAAATACCATATAATAGGTAGGTATGGTGGTTGTTTTGAGGAACGGTATATGGTGGCTTTAATGTATCGGCGAAAGTTGTGCGGTACTAGAGAGGCTAGCAATGGTGGAAGGGTGAGATTGCGTATAATCCATGGACTCAACATTAGTCATAAAGAACTCACATACTTATTGCAAAAGTCTATTAGATATCAAAACAAAGTACTACATGCATGCTCCTAGGGGGATAGATTGGTAGGAAAAGACCATCGCTCATCCCCGACCACCACTCATAAGGAAGACAATCAAAAAATAAATCATGCTCCGACTTTATCACATAACGGTTCACCATATATATGTGCGTGCTAGGGGAATTACAAGCTTTAACACAAGTATTTCTACCAATCCTGTTGGGGATATAACTACTGAGTATAAACTGCCCAGGAGGGGTCGGTTTACACTCAACTATATTGAAGCCCATGAAGACCTAGAAGATGGCGCTTTACTGATGAAGCTTAGAGGCCCAAAGCCCGAAGGCGGATTATGGCCCATAATGGTAAACCTCCATAGTTGTATAATTTGTATTTTAAGTTAGGAAAGGGGAGACCGAGCTGGACACTTGTATGAGCCGGCCTCGGGACTCCGTAAACCTACCGGGCGTCAACCTGTGTATATAAAGGGACGACCCGGCGGCGGTTCAGGGACAAGAAACAACAAGTCGAGAGCGAGGCATAGCATGTTTGCTCCTTGGCAATCCAAACCACAATAATTCCATCACAACTAGACTTAGGCTTTTACCTTCATCGAAGGGGCCATACTAGTATAAAACTCTCATGTCCTTTTCCGGTTTAACCCCTTTAAGCTAACCCGTCGCGATGGCTCCACGACTAAGTCCTTTCATGAGGACATCTGACGTGATATTCCCATGATAGTTGGCGCCCACCGTGGGGCTATCGCACGATGGTTTCGAGTTCTTGAAGGGAAGCTTTGAAGGACTCAAAGGATACGCGGTTGGCCGGATGACCAAGAGTCGTCGCGGCAAGCTCTACATCGATGATGTAGGCTGGGGCCCCGACGCCGGCTCAATCGAGTACGGGTACCGGGTCCCCTTCGGTGGAATTCACATCTTCATCGGCAAGATCGGTGAACCGGGCCCTGAGCCAGACATCTGCACCGACCTCGTCGAGACGGCTCAACGTGCGAGTCCCGCCCGGATTCAGCCCGCCATGAAGCGTGCGCTCGTAGGATGTGTCCATGGGATCGGATCTGAACCGGTGTCCGAAGGTGAGACGGCCGTTTTTTCCAATGGCGAGTCATCCACCGGTGAAATCGAGTCCCTGTACCAAGTTCATGACGGTTTGTTCGAAGGGTATTCCGATGGCACTAATATTTCGGAATTTCTTGAACCGCTAAACCGAGTCGCAATCTTCATGGCCGGTACACAGCCAACCTTGCAAAATTCTACTGTGGCGGCATTGGGTTTCGGACCAGCAGCTGGGGCAGGAGGCCCTGCGTGCGGGCTGGCTCAAGTTCTGTCCGGTTTGTTGGATGCCTGGACGACGTTATTGGCCACAACAGTTACCCCGGAGACTGAAGATCGGCATAACGCAGAGGTCACTAAGTTATGGGATCAGATAACGCAGGCCAAGGAGGACTTGGCGGTTGAGGAGACCAGGATGGCCGAGGAACGGGCTGCTTTAGATGCCCAGGCGCAGAGGATTCAGGCCGAGAATTATCGACTTTTGCTGGATCAAAACGCCTCGAATGAAGTATTGAGGAGGAGACATCAGTCTCGCTTGCCGACGGATTATAATGCAATGAACCTCTTCAGTACGCCAGGGGCAGGGACCAACAACCCGGCAGCAGTAAACCGGACTATCGTGCCGAGGACCGAAGCGCCGGATCAACCTCAGGTGATGGGTCCACCCCGACGAACAGACAACCCGCAGCGGTACATAACACCCCCGCCGGGTCACTTCTCTACCCCTTTGGATAAGATGATAGCAGCGGCATCCCGGCTGGCAGCTATTCCGATGGAGGTTGAATCGCCAGCGGCGGTTGAGACACGGCGGGCCAGGGATCTTCTTCAGACTGCTATGGTGCAGCAACAGGCTTACTCATATAGCCGAGACAGGATTCACACAACCCCCCGTCCGTGCAAATGCTATAGCGGGCATGTAGATGAATCAGAGGTGTCCAGCAGTGCGTGGCGCCGTAATGTCCCTCAAGGACCCAATCCGGCGCACGGTGAGGTGAATGCTCAGGACGTGGTGGATAATGGCAGAGCACGAAGGGAGGCCGCTTTAGCAGCACAATATGCGGGTTGTTATCAACCCGCCCCGGTTCAGCCAGCAGCGTCAGTAGACCGAGGCACCGGGCTTGCCTTCAGTTCCTGGGGAGCGCCGTGTCTCATTCTGGCTCTCCGTAATGTGCGACTGCCCAAGGATTTCAAGGGTCCACATAAGGTGCCTAATTATACCGCCGATCAATCACTGAGGCGTGGGTTGAAAGTTATGAGATGGCGATGGAGATGCTGGATGTGGATGAAGCGGCCTGTGCAAAATACTTCACAATGATGTTGGAAGGGACGGCCCGTACATGGTTGAAGAACCTGCCAGCTAACTCCATCGAGTGATGGGACAAATTGAAGGCCCGGTTTATAGCAAATTTCAAGGATGCATGGAAACAACCTATGTCCATTGTGGATCTGGATGCCTGTGTTCAAGGAGAGAACGAGTCAACAACTCATTGGGTGCGCCGGGTTTCAGAAGTTTGGCATTCGTCGGACTGGATTAATGCCGGCCAAGCAATCATAACACTGGAGCGTAACTGCCAGTTTAAGTCATTAAAGATGAAGTTGGGACGGCTCAAGCGCCACTGCAACGACAAGTGAACACTTATGGAAACCTTGGTCAAATATGTCGATTCTGATAATACCAAGGATCCCTATTCTGATGAAGAGAAACCGGAGAAGGGAAAGAAGAACGGCAGTGCAAAGGTACAGCAGCACAACCAAGGGGGCCATGGGAATAATGGTAAGCGCAAAGCGGATAATTCAGATTTTGTGGCTAACACTAATAGGCAGCGTCGTAAAGGTAAACCGCCCCAGCGTGGTGGCGGTATGAATCTGGAATGACTGTTAAACCAGCCCTGCCCAAAGCATGGGACCAAGGAGGTTCCAGCAACACATCTTTGGAAGGATTGTTTCATCATGAAGGAGTTCAAAAACTCTGATCTCTTCCGGTATGATCAGGGTCCGTCAGGCGGTTCAGGTCCATGTTTTCATGGTGGTGGAGTTTCAAACTCTGGATTTCAGAATAATCAGGGCAACCAGAACAACCAATGTGGCAATAACCAACAGAGTAATCAGGGGAATCACCAGCAATCAGGTTTTCAAAGTCACCCAAAGCAGTTGAGTGGGGGGCAGTATCATGTGTTCACTACTAGCTTGTGCAAGCGTGATCAGAAGCTTCACAAGAGGGCAGTTAATGCTGTTGAACTAGCAGTACCACGTTACTTGCGGTGGTCCGAGCAGCCCATTGTGTGGAGCAGAGAGGATCATCCGCCCCGGGTTGATAATCCGGGTCACCTTGCTTTAGTGGTGGCACCCCAGGTGGGAGGATATAAGTTTACTAAAGTACTGATGGATGGAGGGAGCAGTATCAACATCCTGTACTATGAGACCTTCCGTCGCATGGGATTGACAAACAAGAGTCTTAAACCATAGAACACTGTTTTTCATGGTGTAGTACCAGGTAAATCGGCATATCCTATTGGCAAGATTGCTTTGGAGGTTGTGTTTGGAGATGAGCACGATTCCAGGTCTAAAACATTGACCTTTGAAGTGGTGAAAATCCAGAGCCAATATCATGCACTATTTGGACGGCCGACTTATGCAAAGTTCATGGCAAGGCCCTGTTATATTTGTTTGTAGCTCAAGATGTCAGGTCATAAGGGGACCATCACAGTCCACGAAAGTCGTAAGATCGCTTTGGATTGCGAGGAAGGTGATGCGGCCTATGCTGAGTCGGTTTGTGCTATAGAGGAGCTGAAGTTCTATAAGGACAATGTTGATCCGGCAGACATGACCCCTCTGAAGAAGCCCACCACTGAGCATGACCCGACCCTGAAGTTCAAATCGGCAGATGAAACTAAACTTGTTGATTTTGTTCCTGGCGATTCATCCAAGCAGTTTAGCATCAGCACCAATCTGGATCCGAAATAGGAAAGCGTGCTCATCGAGTACATTCATGAGAACCGGGACATTTTTGCATGGAAACCTTCTGACATGCCAGGTGTACCGAGGGAACTCGCTGAGCACACTCTCAATATTGATCCCAAGTTTAAACCGGTCAAGCAGTTTCTTCGCCGCTTTAACGAGGAAAGACGCAAGGCAATCGGTGAGGAGGTATCCTAGCTGTTGGCTGCTAGTTTTATCATCGAAGTGTTTCACCCTGAGTGGTTGGCTAATCCGGTGCTGGTCCTTAAGAAAAGCGGCACTTGGCGGATGTGTGTGGACTACACAGATTTGAACAAGGCTTGTCCGGTAGGCCCTTTTGCTCTCCCGCGTATTGATCAGATCATTGATGCGACGGCGGGTTGTGAGCGTTTGAGTTTCTTGGATGCTTATTCAGGTTATCATTAGATCAAAATGGCAGTTAAGGACCAGGAGAAGACAACCTTCATCACTCCCTTTGGAGCCTTCTGCTATGTTTCTATGCCCTTTGGGCTCAAGAGTGCCTAGGCAACTTATCAGCGTTGTGTGTAGAATTGTCTTCACACTCAGATTGGGCGCAATGTTCATGCATATGTGGATGACATTGTAGTAAAATCCAGGAAGAAGGAGACACTAATAGATGATCTCAAGTAGACCTTTGACAATCTTCAGGTTTATAAGATGATGCTTAATCTAGACAAGTGTGTTTTGTTGTTCCGGCAGGCAAGCTTCTAGGCTTTCTGGTGTCCAACCGCGGCATTGAAGCTATCCGGAAAAGATCAAGGCGATTACATCTTTGGCTAAACCGACGTGTATTAACGATGTTCAGCGCCTGGCAGGTCGAATTGCAGCTCTAAGCCGGTTTATTAGCCGCTTGGGAGAGAAGGCGATCCCTCTATATCAGATGTTGAAGAAAACACACTTTTGTCTAGAGTGATGCGGCTGATGCAGCGTTGGAAGACTTGAAGCAGCAATTGGATGAACCGCCGGTCCTTGCTGCTCCGGTCGACAAGGAGCCCTTGTTATTGTACGTGGCTACTAATGCCCGTGCTGTTAGTGTGGCAATTGTGGTTGAGCGCAAGGAGGCTGGAAAGGAATATCCGGTTCAACGGCCGGTTTACTATATCAGTGAAGTGCTTATCGAGTCAAAGCAACGATATCCACATTGGCAGAAGCTGGTATATAGCTTTTTTATGGCGAGTCGGAAGCTCAAACAATACTTTCAAGGGCATCCCATCACGGTGGTCAGCTCTACTCCCTTGGGCGATATAATTCAGAACCAAGAAGCAACTGTCTGGGTTGCAAAGTGGGCAATTGAGCTTGGTCCACATGGGTTGAAGTATATGCCTCGAACAGCCATCAAATCTCAGGCGCTTGTTGACTTCATCAATGATTGGACCGAGTTACACGCACCAGAGGACATACCAGATAACACATACTGTACTATACACTTCGATGGATCCAGGCAATTGGAGCGCTCGGGGGCTGGAGTTGTCCTTACTTCCCCTCGAGGTGATAAAATTCGTTATGTTCTCCGGTTAATGTTTCCTTGTACTAACAATGCAGCTGAGTATGAGGCTTTACTCCATGGTCTCTGTGTGGCCAAGGAAATGAATTTAAGCCGGGTGCGATGCTTTGGAGACTCTGATCTGGTGGCCTAGCAAGTTTCTGGCACTTGGGATTCCAAGGGTCCACTCATGGCGGCTTACAGACGCGAGGTGGATATTGTAGAGGGTTACTTCAAAGTTTATCAGGTTGAGCATATTGATTAGTGCAAAAACGAAGCAACAGACGCTTTAAGCCGACTGGGATCTCAGTGTAAACCGGTACCACCCAATACCTTTTTAGATATCTTGCATAACCCGTCTGTTAAGTTGCCTACAGAGGAGGATTTAGCTGTTCCTGATTCGGAGTCCCAATTGGTCGCCACTTTACATGTAATTCCGGATTGGACGGTTCCATATTTGGCGTATATGAACCGGGGCGAGTTACCAGATGATGAAGTTCTAGCCAGACAGATAGTCCGGCGATCAAAATCCATGGTTATTCACAATGGCGAGTTACACCACTGCAACGTTTCAGGCGTATTCCATCATTGTGTTTCTCCTGAAGAAGGCCAAGATATTCTATGGGAAATCCATCAAGGGGATTGTGGTCACCATGCCGGTTCAAAGTCCCTGGTGGCTAAAGCTTTTCGTCATGGGTTCTATTGGTTGACAGCTCATGCTGATGCTGAGGATTTAGTAAAGCGGTGTAACGCTTGTCAAAAGTTTTCACGCCGAGCTCATGTTCCGGCTCAAGAGCTACGGATGATTCCCATCACTTGGCCATTTGCTACCTGGGGGCTTGATATGGTGGGACCTTTTAAGCGCTCCAAGGATAAGAAGACCCACCTGTTGGTGGCGGTTGACAAGTTCACTAAATGGGTTGAAGCGGAGCCCGTAAGCAAGTGTGACGCAGCTATGGTGGTTCAATTTCTCAAGAAGATTATCTTCCGCTTTGGCTTTCCACACAACATCATCACGGATAATGGCACAAACCTTTCTAAAGGTGAGATGGAGGACTTCTGTCAGAGAGAGCACATCCGGCTTGATATAGCATCTGTGGCGCACCCCTAGTCCAATGGTAAAGCTGAGAGAGCCAATCAAGAAATCTTGAAGGGTATCAAGCCCCGGCTCATGGTTCCTTTAAAGTGGACGCCGAGCTGTTGGGTGGAAGAATTACCTTCTGTGTTATGGAGCATCAACACCACCCCCAACAGATCAACGGGTTACACACCTTTCTTCATGGTTTACGGGGTAGAGGCGGTCCTCCCAAGTGATATTTGTCATGATTCACCCCGGGTTGCCAATTATGTTGAAGCGGACAATGAGCAAGTACGCCAGGAGGCGTTGGACCTGTTAGATGAAAAACGAAACATGGCCTTGGCTCTTTCGGTGGTTTATCAGCAAGACCTGCGGCGTTATCACAGCCGCGGGGTTAAAACAAGAACCTTTCAAGAAGGCGACTTGGTGCTCCGGCTCATCCAGGATCAGACCGATATGCACAAGTTATCCCCACCTTGGGAAGGGCCCTTTGTGGTCAGCAAAAATCTGCACAACGGATCATACTACCTCATTGACGTTTGAGACAACTCACGCAGTTCTGAGGAGGAGACCCGGCGGCCGTGGAACATAGCTCTCCTTCGGCCTTACTACACTTGAGCCATAGGCTTCTCTTATGTACATATTTTGACAATGTATATATTATGATCATTATAATAAACCGACATCCTTGCTATAAGCAGGGTCTTTGCTGTTTTCCTCAAATATCTTTTGGTTACATGGGGGCTTCAGCTGACAAAGCGGAGTACTACCTGTTAAACCGGCTATCATGCCACATTACAGCTTGGGAGCTTGACACCCAAGGGGCCAAAGAGAGTCTGGATGCTATGCACAACTCAAACATAGGCACCCATTGAACACAGCTCACAAAGATACTTGGGGGCTCTTTGTGCACTGCAACAAAGAGTTTGAAAGGACCCTTGTAATATGCTCTCAAGCACGGCTTGGAAGCCTGGTGTATTCAGCTAAAACCCCGGGTTAACCTGCCTTCATCAAGTAAGACACTCCTATCCAGGTAATCCTAGCATGACCAGCCGAACATTTGACAAGTCAATCTTATACAGACCCTGAACTTGTCAAAGTTAAAACAACGATTGGTTAGTTGGAGGTCCATCTTAAAAGGCTTTGCAAAATGGTTTAACTCAACAGCCTGGCAGCCCATGAAAAGCCTCCAATTTGGGCCTGGCAGCCCTTGAAAAGCCTCGACTACATGGTTTTATTTGCTTTTTGCCAAGTTTTTTCCCCTTCTGTTAAACCGGTATCAGTTGACCCGGTATGGCTTTTCAGTCATCATAATAACCCAGTGTTTGTTAACCTGGCTTGGCTTTCAACTACAAGTTGTTTGACCATATTCATTATGAAACCGGTGTTACAAAACCCGGTTTGGCTTTGACTACATGTCGCCAATTTGATCATCTGGTGTTCATCGTAACCCGACATGACTTATTACACACCAGCACTGCATGGTGGGAGTTATCAATTCTCAAGATTTGGGGTTTCACCCTTACTACAGTCAATGTTGGTAAACCAACTAAGTGATTTAATATCACTGGTATGATCTATTTTGTATTTTTTCAGCCTTGGTAATCAACCATGCTTTGTATTGGGCATTATGACCCGTCCGGCGGTAAACCGCCCGGGCAGTTCTTTTTATGCAGACATCAGAATCACATGAAATTATCAAAGTATAATCAAGCACAGCAAATATCATGGCGGATCAACAAAGTCATGCATCAGTGCCACAGATCAAAGTATTTTAACTAGCCTATTACAAGGCGCTTTGAGGCCCAGAATAATGATTGTTTTTTCACAGATCAAAGTCTGTGACAATAACCAGATTGCCGGATCAAGACTCATCGCCAGGTTGACGTGATGTTGATGGATCCTCAGGCGTCGGTTCAACCTCCTCCTCCCCACCCAGTGGCTGGAAGTCAATGGTGGTCCAGTCAATCCGGGTTAAAGCTTGAAAGACAACCTCTTCACTTATAATATTCGATGGTTCAACGTCAGGGGCATAAGTGTGCTTATGAATTGGTGGAATGAGATTCTGCACTTCCTTCACAACAGTGTCAACTCGATGATTGTTGGCATCGTAGAAGGACCGATGAGAAGTCAACTTCACCTCTTGAGCCAATTGACTTGCTACTGGACGCATCTCCTTGGTCATGGCTTTGAGGGATTCATTATCAAATGCTGATCCGTTTTCTTGTTCATACGGATAGCCCTTGGTGATATCAACTGGATCCATGTCAGCTATCCATTATTTGGCACGTGTCAGTGCTAACAAAGCACCAGCCCTGGCAGCAGATCGCTTCAACTCCTCTATCTGAGCAGGAGTCATTGAGAGCCTGGCCAAAGTATCCTTGATCAAGATTGGTGCCGGTTTGTTGTACGAAGCTGCACAGATGACTCGTTGTGCACCAGTATACAGTTTCTCAATCAATGTGTAAGCTTCCTTCAACTTCATCCGCATGTCTGCGCCTAGATAAGCAATGCGATTACCTGCAACGGTTTAAGAACTTATTGTTAAACCGGCGGAGTTGAAGATACTTTAGAACAGGCTATTATAAAGTACTTACCAAAAATTGCAGCTGTCATGGCGTTCACTTGATGTTTCAGCCCAGTCAGCTCTTCCTCCACCGGTTTAAGAGCTGCTTCAGCGTCTTCAGCCTGCTTCAACAAATCAGCCTTTTTGGTTTCCCAGTTGGCGCGTTCAGTTTTGAAGCCATCCTTCAATTGTTCCATGGCTATCAAAGCGCCCTTTAGCTCCTCTTTGGCTTTAGAGGTCTCTTCTTGCTGGGACTTGATGTTTTCTTGAAGATCGGTGATTTGAGACTCTTTGGTATGTATATCGGTCTACAAAAATCAGAAGAGGAAGCTGTCAAAATTTCTCTCAAAAGTCCCAAGCACATAACAAGTTATACGCTTGGCACTTGGGGGCTAATGCAGATTGCTTCTTAAAACGGATATTTTAAAGTCCCAAGGCTCAATACAAGTATTAAACTTGGCACTTGGGGGCTAATGCCTAATTGATCAATTAAATCGAAGGTGAAGGCAGTTGATAAGGACAAAATGTTACCAGAAAGTCCTGGTTCATCTTGATAAGGTAAACCGGCCCTTGGGGGATACTCAGTTGAAGTGTTCTTGATCTTAAAAGTCCCGGTTTATCTTCAAGAGATAAACCGGCCCTTGGGGGCTACAATGGAGTTGGTATACAGAAAGGCAAATTTAAATTGTTTTGAAGATTACCTCATAGCGCTCCTTCATTAAGTTCACCAAACCGCCCTCATAATCCCGGCTTGTGTATAGGCGGTTTAAGAATCTGGAATGAAGCTCCTCGGTGCTAAGGTTAACGAAGCTGGACAAATCTGTCTTCCCTTTCCCCTTGCCCATAACAGCAAATTCCTCTTTGGCAGTATGTTTTGACAAGACAACTGGGTTGCCAGGGATAGTGTGAGCAGTACGAGTGATAACAACATCATCATCGTCACCTTTTGACGGACTGGGTGGATTGGCAGTATTCCTGGCCGGACTCGGCAGATCTTGGTCTTGGGCTGGGCTGGGCGGATCAGAGCGAGGACTAGCCGGGTTAACTTCCGGTGGATCAGCATAAGTATATTGATCTTGAGGCATAGGATCATCCAAGGAAGTGTCAGTATTCCCACCAGCATCTTCTGGGATCTTCTCTGGTTCAACATCCTCTGCAGAAGTATTTATTCTTGCCTTCTTGCTGAGCCGGCCCTTGGCGCTGCAAAATAAAAAACAAAGGTTAGTATGATATACCAGGCGCAAGAAGGATTAACTTAAAATTCAATATACTTACCCAGGGACGGTTTTGAGGGGAGGCATTTGGGTGGTTGATGAATCGCTAGAGGAAGAGTTGGAGGTCACCTGATAATTTGAATCAGACGGATTAAGTGGACATCGGAAGCAACCCACCAAAGGATAAGATTTTTCAGAAGAACAAGGAACCTCTGGACGGCGCTTTCGGGTTGGTGTATCCGGTAAACTGGAGGAAGTGACCTGTTGGCCGCTACACCGGGTTGTGCGACGACCTTCATGTTGCTATGTCTTCAAAGAAAATTGTGGATCCAAATGAGCAAGAGGGTGGGAGTGTTTTACTTTCCGAACTGCACGACGAAGTTTTTGAAACGGCACATGTTCTGAATCAGAAGAAAGGATGATTACCTCAACATGGTCCACACGATTGCCTTTCGCATCATCATGGTAATAATCATTGTCAATAAGGTGTACCAAAAATGAGCCATGGGAGTCAAGTTCTACCTCGTTTTCCGATTCATCGACATCCTCGGGCAAAACAGAGGACTCGACAGTTTTATTCTTGCCTGCTTTCTTTATGACTTTGCTTTTTGGGCGAGGAGTCCTCACCGGTTTGTCTGAAGTTTTCTTTTTCTAGAAAGGACCTTTGTCCTATCAAAACAAACAAAGGGTTATCAGAACAATGTTAAAGCGGAGACGGATCAAAAAAGGTACAAAAGGTAAACTTCTTACTGCTGGTGGTTTGTTGGATGTAGAAAAGGGAGCCAATCCGGTTTTGCTGCATGTCGCGACCGGTTCATCCAACATTTTCTTCACGGATTCAGTGACTTCCTCGTTAGTCATTTCCATTTCATGATACCATTGAGGGTCTTTGATGTCCCCAGTATACTCATGCATCAAACGGGTGCGGTGGTTTAAGGGCATAATACCCCAGGAAACCCAGCAATGGACGAGATCAACACCGGTTAAACCGTTTGCTAGGAGTGCCCAGAGCTTAATAATTTGAGGTGCATAAGCATGTCATTCTTTAGCAGTGAGCCGTTGAGGCAGTGGATGGCCATTACTAAGCCGCTGACCACGGTAACCCGACAGAGGGTTTTCATCAGCAGGCGCGGTGTTCTGACAGTAGAACCAGGTTTGATTCCAGTCCTTCGGATGGCTGTGGTGCTTTGCATGAGGGAAATCAACTTCCTTCCTTTTCTAAATTGACACGCCGCCAAGTTCAGTATTGGGGCCGTCAGAGAATTCAGTTCGGCGGTTTAAGTGGAAAAAGTCTCTAAAGATCTCAACAGTTGGTTCTTCTTGAAGGTAAACTTGACAGAATACTTGAAAGTTGCGTATGTTGGACACAGAATTTTGTCCGATGTCTTGAGGATGGAGTTGGAAGCTAGCAAGCACATCCCAGAAAAACTTTGAACCAGGAGGGCTAAAACCCCGATCTAGATGTTGCATGAATACAATCACTTCTCCATCTTGAGGCACTGGAGGGCACTCAGGGCCAGGAACTCGCCAATGGAGGACATCTTTCTTGGCCAAAGCGCCAGTCAAAACATATCCATTGAGCTGCATTTCTGTGATCCGGGAAGGAACCCAGCTGCACGCGGTGAATTGCTTGGTCATGTTGGAAGGTAAACTGAACAAGCACGAAGGCCAGTTTACGATTCAAGGTTGATGTATACAAACCAGAGTTAAACCGGCTATTGCTACTCAAGTCAGGATGGCGGTTTAATTGAGGGCTAATGGTGCCAGGCGGATTATGATTTTCTACAAGTTAAACCGCCGATACTGGAAGCAGCAGAGCTGAAATTCGCTAAGTGTTGCAGAACAAGTTTCACAAAATGATGATATAATTTTGGATCTACCGTGGTTCAGTAAAGAAAAATTTCTGAATGCTACAATGGCGATTAAGCAGAATAGAGAAGGTCTAGAGGGGATTTATCCAGGAACAGCAAGATGTTGTACAATGGCAGACTAAAAGCTATGGATCTATCGCAGAAAGAAACTACCAGGTCTAGCTAAGATGCAACAAGAGGCCACGAGGAAAAGTTGAGAAGCACTGATGAACGTCGACGAATACAGATGAACATGAAGCCCTAATGGAGATCTAGGGTTAAGGAAGGGAGTACTTACCAGGGCCACACAGCGGCGAAGGAGTATCGCAGGATCTCTGGTACGAACAGGGTGATGCAGCGGCCTAGTCGATGCAGATTCGAGGGTTGACGGCGGCGATGGTCCTTGAGCTCTTCGGGTCGCGAGGAGGAAGACGAGAGGCAAGGAGGAAAATGGAAAGACCCCTTGGCCTTATTTATAAAGAGAAGGGGATAAGTGGCAGGCGCGAGAATCGAGGAGCCTGAAGCGGCAAAAGAGGACGAAGCTGTTGCCTTGATATTCGGGATATAATTAATGAAGCAAATCTTTATTATATTTTTATATAGAGATGATTTCATGACAATCTACTGCTGTGTCTAGAGGATGACGTGACGGCGGTTTAACAAAGTTTACAGGAAAAGACATCATGGCGGTTTACGAGAAATGTAAGAAGATGTTCACGGAATTTTTCTAAGTGTTGAGGATTGACATGAACTTGTTCATATCAATCTGGGGCCTAATGTTGGGGATATAACTAGTGAGTATAAACCACCCAGGAGGGGTCGGTTTACCCTCAACTATATTGAAGCCCATGAAGACCTAGAAGATGGCGCTTTACTGATGAAGCTTAGAGGCCCAGAGCCCGAAGGCGGATTAGGGCCCATAATGGTAAACAATCATAGTTGTATAACTTGTATTGTAAGTTAGGAAAGGGGAGACCGAGCTGTACGCTTGTATGAGCCGACCTCAGGACTCCGTAAACCGACCGGGCGTCAACCTGTGTATATAAAGGGACGACCCGGTGACGGTTCAGGGACAAGAAACAACAACTCTAGAGCCAGGCATAGCATGTTTGCTCCCTGGCAATCGAAGCAACAATAATTCTATCACAACTAGACGTAGGCTTTTACCTTCATCGAAGGGGCTGAACTAGTATAAAACTCTCTTGTCCTTTGTCCGGTTTAACCCCTTTAAGCTAACCTGTCGCGATGGCTCCACGACTAAGTCCTTTCACGAGGACATCTGACGTGATATTTCCACAACAAATCCACAATTATTCACTAGCATGACTCCAATATCACCATCTTTATGTCTCAAAACAAATGCAAGGAATCAAACTTCTCATCTATTCAATGCTCTTATATGAAAGTTTTTATTATATCCCTCTTGGATGCCCATCATAAATGGACTAACGACGCGTTTGGTTCGCTCTCCGGTAACATATTCATTCAGGTAACGAGAAGCAGCGGCTTCCAATGTTTTTCTCTGAATACATGCTTTGTCTGGTTGAGCGTCCAACCTCCAGTTTCCTAATCATCTTCGGTCCGGCCGTTTTCGGTTTTTCGAAGCCACGTATCAAAAGACGCTGCTAGCTAATACGTAGTGTGCTGACCAAACGCAGGATACCGTTTCGGAAAGTGCTAGAATCGGAAGTCGTGATGTTTGCTTTGAACCAAGGGACAATTAGCTTTGTGCCCCTAGTTGTGTCCCCCTCGTCTGTTTTACCCCTAGTTTGAGAAAGTCACCGGTTCTGTCCACACCACTTTGGAATTCTTCCGTTTTTGCCCATCCGTCACGGCTCCGCTTGGTCAGCGCCGCTTGACCACATACGACGCTCCGTTTTGGACCCTGCTTGCCCCCCGCTAGGATAGAACTCACTCGGGCCCATATCACTCTCATCCCCACTCTTTCCCGTTCCCCACTCTCCCCCTGTTCCCACTCTCACGAACCCTAGCTAGGAGGCGACAGCTTTGACGACTGCGGTGCCCGCAGTGACTGCTGCAGATGGTGGACGGCGGTGACGGTAGCGGTGCCACCTGTGGCGACCGCGGCCGCAAGGCAAGGATGGTGGACGACGGTGATGGCAACGGTGCCACCTGCGGCGTCCGCGGCCGCAAGGCAAGGATGCTGGACGACTGCGACGACTGCGGTGCCACCTGCGGCATCCGCAGCCGCAAGGCAAGGACACGGTCGCAGACAACATTAGGGTAAATCCCCCCATCCCAGATCTGCTGTTTCTTCCTCCCCTAGATCCCAGATCTGTTGTTGTATGTTGATATCGTGCCCTGTTTGCATAGGATTGATCTGGCTAGAGCATTTAATATCAGTGTTAGAATGGAGACATGCACTTTAACTGCTGTTGGTACAGAAGGAAAAGAAACTGGCTTCACATTTCCATTAGTGGTGGACAACAACAGCACATTTGAGCAGTTTAGGGCAACAATATTTGCCAAATATCCTTGGGGATTACATGATGCTATTGAGCTAAGGTACTGGGATGTGTCGAAAGTTGCTTGGGTGCCTGTTCAGTCTGATAATGAGTTAGGTGCCATGTTTGCAAATAGTGCACAAACCATGTCATGCAATCTGGAAATCACTGTTATTCAGAGGCGTAGGCCCCCTCTGGTTCAGAAAATAATTCAAACCCCACTGCTTCAAGGCCCTCTGGTTCTAAAGCACCTGCAAAACGTAGGACTAACACAAGGGGAACAAGTAGCAGTTGTAGGCCACCTACAACCCTAAGTGCAAATGCTCAGTCTGAGCATTCTTGCAGTAAAACCCAAGCTAAACCTAGCATACCAGTTGATCCTGTTGTGGAGGAAGCAGAACCTGGTGCAGCACTTTTGTCTGATGAAGAAGATGAGAAACTTTATCCAGGCTATGGTCAGCACAACAATGAGGAAGATTATGTATAGGAGGAGTACATTCCTGCTGAATTCTCTGATACAGATGAAGATGAGAAGTAGGAGGACCTGGACAATGGAGATTTTCAAGCTGAAGATGAGGACAGACCTGTAATGATGTATGACAGAGATAATCCGTCTATTGGGGAAGGTGTAGTTTTTCGTTCAGCAATTGACTGCAGAAATGCAGTTGCAACTTTATCAATTACCATTGAAACAGAGTACATCACTTTGAAAAGTGACCAAAGAAGGTTTACTGTAAAGTGTGCCTCTGATAGATGTAAGTGGAGGCTGCATGCCTCTTTAATGAGGAGAAGCACATTATTTCAGGTACTAATGCATTTTCTATTTTCCTTTCTATAATTATTGTTCAAAATTTATGTTTCATGTACTAATTGCTTGTTCTTTTTTAACAGATTAAGGTCAACCCTTACCCTCACAACCGTCCAAGTGTTAACAGATCTCACAGATTGAGGGCTGCAAAGAGAAGATGGATAGCAGATGCTTCTATGGCTTGGATTAGAAAAAATCCAGGGATAGGTCCAAGGGAAATTCAGCACAGGTTGACAGAGAAGTATGGAGTGGAGGTGCCATATAGTAGGTGTTATTTTGGTAAAGAGATGGCACTAGAAAAGATGTTTGGCAAGTACAGTGATAGTTTCAATGTGATTTATTCTTTCAAGGCTGAAGTTGAGAGAACATCACCAGGTAGTGTAGTTGAAATTGACAAGCACACTGTGGAATACTCATTGAGAGGAAAGAAACTGCACAAGGAGTGTTTCAGAAGAGTGTTTGTGTTCTTCAAGGCATGCCAGACAGGTTTCTTGGAGGGGTGCAGGTCTTACCTTGCTGTGGATGCAACAACACTGGCTGGTAGGTACAGGGGCTAGCTTGTTTCTTCTTCTGCCCTTGATGCACACAATTGGTTATTTCCAGTTGCCTATGGTGTCATAGAAGCATAGTCAATTGAGAGCTGGACTTGGTTCTTCCAACAACTGAAGAAAGTAATAGGACATCCAGAAGGTTTAGTCATACATACAGATGCATGCAAAGATTGGAGATAGCTATTGATGATGTATATGCTGGGGTGGAGCATAGGGAGTGTATGTGGCATTTGGCTCAAAACTTCAGCAAGAAATTCAAAGGCAAGTTCTATGATGAGAATTTGTGGCCATGCTCAATTACATACAGCATTAAAAAGCACAACTATCATTTGAATCAGTTGCACAGTAGGCCTAAAGTTAAAGAATATTTAGAGGGGCATCACACAAAAATATGGGCTAGAGCACACATCAATGACATTTGCAAGGTACACTATGTGAACAACAACCTTGCTGAAGCTTTCAACTCTAGGATCAAGAAATACAAGGGGCTTCATATAGTTGACTTGTGTGACAAGATCATGCAGTACGTTATGCAAAAATTTGATATAAGGAACAGGGTTGCCATTGACCATTTTGAAGGCCATCTCATTGTTCCATCTGTGATGAAGGCCTTAATGGCAAAAACAAAAGGTTTAGAGATGAGTTTGATTAGGAGAAGCCCAACAGAGGCTGAAGTTACTGCTACTGACAGAGAAAAAAGAGAATGAAGGTACCCTGTTGACTTACAGAAGTGGTCTTGTAGTTGCAGACAATGGCAAGTAACTGGTAAGCCATGTATCCATGCTCTGTTCTTTGTCACTTCTCTTAGAGGTGAAGCCAGTGGAATAGATCAATATGTGCACAAGTTTTATTCTGTTGAGAAATTCAGAGCTACTTATGCTGACAACCTTCCAACTTTGGAAGGGAAGCAACAGTGGGAAATTGTGAATCCAGGATTTAAACTTTCTGCTCCAGTTCAAAACAGAGCACCTGGCAGGCCGAGGAAAACTAGAATTAGGTCCAGTAGTGAAGGAAAAGGACTAGTTCCTAGGAGGAAAAAATGTGGCAGGTGTGGAGGACGAGGACACCATGCCAACAAATGCAAAAATTCAGTTGATGCAACCTTTGGTGAAGATGAACATTGGGGAGCTGAGAATGCAGAAGAGCCAGCAGTGCAACCTATAGAGCCAGCAGTAGATGATGGAACAGATGCAGAAGATCCACCACAAGAGCAACCTATAGAGCCAACACCAACATCTACACAAGCTACAATAATCAGCTGATGTTTTTGTATGTTTGTGTATATATGTTTGTTTTCATGCACTATCATATGAAATGTGACATGCTTGCACTTTTCACATCCCAAGAAAGAATTATAAGAAGGCAGCAGATAGAGGAGCTTCTCCAGCTAAGAAGCAGACAACAACAATTGAAGTTCCTGGTGTGCTAGCCCCCAACCCAGCAAAGAACACTAGGAGCAAAACAAGGCTAGCCCCCAATCCAGCTGAGAACACCAGGAGCAAAAAACTCAAGTTTTAGGTCTTCATGTGCACTTGCTGGTGACTATTTGAGATGACTGTATGTTGAACTAGTATTTTCACTTGCTGTTGAGCTACTGTTTGAGATGCTGGCTATGTCATGCTTTAATTTGAAGTTGTTTGAGTTGTTTGATCATATGTGATGCTTGCTATGTCATGCTTTAATTTGAAGTTGTTTGATCATCTGCCAATATGAACCAAACTGCAGAAATTTAGAACACCAAATAGCATTACATGAAGATTGGTACATTACAAAGTTCATCCATAGCCTGCACTACAACAACAATAAACATACTTGCTTCACTTAGTGGCTTCATTCTGTGATAACACTGATAAAGCCACAACTACAACACATACAACAATTCCACTAAACAACACTGCCCAAACATTGAGCATCTCATCTCTCTCCTTCAGTTTCTTATTCAAAGCACGGTTCTTCTTTGACAACTCCATATTTTCCCTCTGCATTTGTGAGACTTGATCCAGCTGCATTCAATCTCTGCATGTAGATCTTCAAATGCAAGGGCCACGCGCAGTGGAGGAGGAGGGTCAACCCAAACCACCCACTTGCACTCATCTGGCAACCAATTATATGAACACAATTAGAAATTTCAAAATAACAACAACCTCCCAAATTGACAATGAAATTGATAAGCAACTACTTACATTAAGAGGGCAACCCAAAAATCGTCGGCCCGTGCTAGCCCCTCCCCAAGCCACCCGACGAGCAGGAACTGGGCCATGTCCAGGTCAACGGTGCTTAGATCTGGGCTCCAAGCCGGAAAATGATTCATTTAGGTGATGGTACTCTGAGACGAGCTCCACAATCCCCATCCCATCGATCTAAATCAGAAGAAGAGCAAAAAAATCCCCAAATCAGAGAAACCCTAGAAAATCCCCAAATCCCCACAGAGTGCTCCACTTACCTCTGCGCCAGTAGAACCAGCCGCCGTCGAGCAGCTTGACGACGGGAAGCTTGTCGTCCGCATCTTCTCCTCCCGCTCTGGCCTCTCCCACGGCGGCTTTCGATCCCGTTCTTCACGAGCTCTCCCACTCTCTGTTTGTTTCTGCACATGAGCTCAAGGAGGACGAAGGGGTATCTGTGCTGGGGACACAGGGGCAAAAATGTCCAAAACGGAGCGCCGAATGTGGTCAAACGACGCTGACCAAGCGAAGCCGTGACGGAAGGGCAAAAACAAAAGAATTCCAAAGTGGTGTGGACAGAACCGGTGACTTTCTCAAACTAGGGGTAAAACAGACGAGGGGGTCACAACTAGGGGCATAAATCAAATTGTCCCTTTAACCAAACGCGTCGTAAATTCATAACCTAAGCAAATTACCATGCTGTTTAGAGACTCTCAAAATAATATAAGTGAAGCATAGAGTTCATCTCTTCAAAATAAAACCACCGCCATGCTCTAAAAAGATATAAGTGAAGCACTAGAGCAACTACCCAGCTCAAAAGATATAAGTGAAGCGCATAGGGTATTCTAATAAATTGACAATCAATGTGTGTCCCTCGCAAAAGGTGTGTACATCACAGATGATTGTGGCAAACTAAAAAAAGCAAAGACTCATATCATACAAGACGCTCCAAGCAAAACACATATCATGCGGTGAATAAAAATATAGCCCCAAGTAAATTTACCGATGGACAAAGACAAAAGAGGGAATAGCATCCGGGGCATCCCTAAGCTTAGATGCTTGGTTATCCTTGAATATTACCTTGGGGTGCCTTGGGCATCCCCAAGTTTAGGCTCTTGCGACTCCTTATTCCATAGTCCATAATTTTTTTACCCAAAACTTGAAAACTTCACAACACAAAACTCAATAGAAAACTTGTAAGCTCCATTAGTATAATAAAGCAAATAACCACTTAGGTACTGTTGCAATCTCATTCCAATTTTATATTGATGTTATATATACTGTATTCAAAATTCTCCATGGTTCATACCCTCCGATACTACCCATAGATTCGTCAAAATAAGCAAACAACACAATGAAAACAGAATCTGTCAAAAAGAGAATAGTCTGTGGTAATCTGGAAACTTCTTATACTTTTGTAACTCCAAAAATTCTGAAAAATTAGGAAATCCTGGGAAATTTGTATATCAATCTTGCATAAAAAATTCAGATCAAAATCACGCTCCTGTGAATTTATAAAATTCCGGAAATGAGCGCAAAAGTTTCTGTTTTTCAGCAAGATGCAATCAATTATCACCATAGACATTCCCAAAGGTCTTACTTGGCTCAAACACTAATTAAAACACTAAAACACAATTTACTATAGAGGTAATATTGTGTATTTATTGAAAACCAGAAGCAAAAACAAGAAACACAAAATAAAATTGGGTTGCCTCCCAACAAGCGCTATTATTTAACGCCCCTAGCTAGGCATGATGATTTCAATGATGCTCACATAGAAGATAAGAATTGAAACATAATGGGAGCATCATGAAGCATATGAATAGCACATTTAAGTCTAACCCACTTCCTATGCATAGGGATTTTAAGAGTAAACAACTTATGGGAACAAGAATCAACTAGCATAGGAAGGTAATACAAGCAAAACTTCAAGATTTTCAACACATAGAGAGGAAACTTGATATTATTGCAATATGTTGAACCATAAGTTCCTCTCTCATAATAATTTTTAGTAGCATCATGAATGAATTCAACAATGTAACCATCACATAAAGAATTCTTTTCATAATCCACAAGCATAGAGAATTTACTACTCTCCACATAAGCAATTTTGTTCTCATGAATAGTAATATAATGGGAGCAAACTCAACAAAATAACTGTCATGTGAGGCATAATACAATTGAAAATAAAAATCATGATGATAAGTTTCATGGTTATCATATTTCTTTATAGCATACATGTCATCACAATAATCATCATAGATAGCAACTTTGTTGTCATAATCAATTGGAACCTCTTCCGAAATAGTGGATTCATCATTAAATAAAGTCATGACCTCTCCAAATCCACTTTCAGCAATATTGTAATAAGATTCAACACCCTCCAAAATAGTGGGATCAATAGTACCTAGAGTTTTCACTCTTCCAAAACCACTTTCATCAACATAATCATCATAAATAGGAGGCATGCTATCATCATAATAAATATTCCCATCATAACTTGGGGGACTTAAAATATCATCTTCATCAAACATAGCATCCCCAAACTTGTAGCTTTGCATATCATTAGCAACATGGATATTCAAATAATTCATAATAACAACATTGCAATCATGCTCATCATTAAAAGATTTAGTGTCAAACATTTTATCAACTTCTTTTCTAACACTTGAGCACAATTTTCCTTTCCATCATTTTCAAGAAAGACATTAAAAAGATGAAGCATATGAGGCAACCTCAATTCCATTTTTTTGTAGTTTTCTTTCATAGACTAAACTAGTGATAAAACAAGAAACTAAAAGATTCAATTACAAGATCTAAAGATATACCTTCAAGCACTCACCTCCCCGGAAATGGCGCCAGAAAAGAGCTTGATGTCTACTACACAACCTTCTTCTTGTAGACTCGTGTTGGGCCTCCAAGCGCAGAGTTTTGTAGGACAGTAGAAAATTGCCCTCAAGTGGATGGCCTAAGGTTTATCAATCTGTGGGAGGTGTAGGATGAAGATGGTCTCTCTCAAACAACCTAGCAACCAAATAACAAAGAGTCTTTTGTGTCCCCAACACACCCAATACAATGGTAAGTTGTATAGGTGCACTAGTTTGGCGAAGAGATGGTGATACAAATGTAATATGGATAGTAGATATAGGTTTTTGTAATCTGAAAATATAAAAACATCAAGGTAGCAAGAAACAAAAGTGAGAAAAAATGGTATTGCAATGCTTGTAAACAAGGCCTAGGGTTCATACTTTCACTAGTCCAAGTTCTCTCAACAATGAAAACATAATTGGATCACATAACAATCCCTCAACATGCAACAAAGAATCACTCCAAAGTTTCTATCGGAGAACGTAGGATGAAAACGTGCATCAATCGCTATGCATAGATTACCCCAATGTCACCTTGGGAATCTACGAGTTGAGTGCCAAAACATACATCAAGTGAATCAATGGAACATCCCATTATCACCACAGGTATCCCATCGCAAGACATACATCAAGTGTTCTCAAATCCAATACTTAATCCAACATAATGAAACCTCAAAGAGCAAGACTCAATTCATCACAAGAAGTTAGAGAGGAAGAAACACCATATGGTCCAACTATAGTAACAGATCTCGTGGTACATCAAGATTATGCCAAATCAAGAACACAAGAGAGAGATCAAACATATAGGTACTGGTACATACGCTCAGCCCCGAGGGTGAACTACTCCCTCCTCGTCATGGAGACCGCCAGGATGATGAAGATGGCCACCCGTTATGATTTCCCCCTCCGGCAGGGTGCCGGAACGAGCTCCTGGTTGTTTTTTCGTGGCTACACTGGCTTGTGGCGGTGGAACTTCTGATCTAGGTTTCTTTTCCGGGGTTTCTATATTTATATGAATTTTTGGCTTCGGAAACTAGTCAGGGGGGTTCCTAAGGAGGGGGAGTCCACAAGCCAAGGGGCATGCCCTAAGAGGGGGAGGCGCACCCCCTAGCCTTGTGGTCGCCTTGAGACTCTTCTGGCCCAACTCCGATGCTCCGCAGGCTTCTTCTGGTCCATAGAAAATCACCGTAAATTTCCAGCTCATTTGGACTCCGTTTGATATTCCTTTTCAGTAAAACTCAAAAACAAAGAAAAAGACGGAAACTGGCACTCGGCTCTAGGTTAATAGGTTAGTCCCAAAAATAATATAAAATAGCATAATAATGCATATAAAACATCCAAAATGGATAAGATAATAGCAGGGAACAATAAAAAATTATAGAAGGAATATCCTCCTCCCATGGGCTCCTTTTGCTCCCTGTGTGTCTTATGGGCTGAAAATAAAATCTCCAAAACGTTTCGTGACATTTGGACTTCGTTTCGTATTGATTTTCCACGAATTAAAAGACAACCAAAAAACATGAACTAGCACTCGACACTATGTTAGTAGTTTAGTCCCAAAAAATGATATAAAGTTGCTAGTAAATGAATATAAAACATCCAAGATTGATACTATAATAGTATGGAACAACCAAAAATTATAGATACGTTGGAGACGTATGAGCCCTGCCCCCTCCGTAGTCCTCCGCTGACATGTCGTCCCCATGTCCAGTAGCCCAAGCGCTGGTTGGACTGTCGGATGCCCTCGAAGGGTATGCTTCAATGAGAGGGGAAGAATAGTCGCCGCTTCACCCATACGTTCCCTACATCTGGCTGCGCCGCTCATTAGAGTGGCCTCCGCTTCCGTGAAGCATGGATCAGGGTTATTTTTCTGCGTGGTGGAGGGGCGGAGGGGCGATGGCAGCCTGCAAAGAGGGCAATACACTAGTTGTGTACGTCGATGACACGTCGGCGGTGGCCTTCGTGCCCCCATGGTCTACTTTTCCTCGCGGTCGGTGGCGATCATGGACGTGCTACTTGCCTTATTGATCTCCGTGAAGCTGGCTTCTTTCACCACCGGCAAGGTG
Source organism: Triticum dicoccoides (assembly GCF_002162155.2). NCBI lineage: Eukaryota > Viridiplantae > Streptophyta > Magnoliopsida > Poales > Poaceae > Triticum > Triticum dicoccoides. The sequence continues at coordinate 740,409,565 of NC_041385.1, read as the reverse complement.
CGGTTCCATGAACTTGACGGCGGATGGCGCGGGAGGAGCGGTACGACACGTCCTCATCCAGGACAGGCACGATGCCCGCACCATCATGCTCTCCTGCATGCTGGCCTGGAGAAACTCGCCACTCCTTCATGAGTTGGCTTGGAGCGGGGAGTTGTTGAACCACATGCCGGCTTGGAGCAATCACTTGATCCTCCGTGTGACAGCATGCAGCCTCGCCCATGGTACTGAGGACTTGGAGCGGCGAGGGAGGTGGGAAAGTGCATTTGCTCCCTTGGTAGTTCTAGGAATTGATACATCTCCAACGTATCTATAATTTATGAAGTATTCATGCCATGTTTACAATAATTTTATATGAATTTGGTGAACTTATATAAGATTTTCATGGACTAACATATTGACCTAGTTCCCAGTGCGATTTGCTGTTTCTGCTTGTTTTTGGTTTTCGAGAAAATCCATATCAAATTAAGTCCAAATGTAGCGAAACTTTTTGACGATTTTTTTGTAACAAAAGAGACCCCTGAAGCTTCGTGGGAGGAACTGAAGAGCCACGAGGCTCCCACAATCCACCAGGGCGTGCCCAGGGGGTGGTCATGGCCTGGTGTTTTGTGGGCCCATCTTAGCTCCTTTTCGCTTGATTCCAACTGTCGGGGAAATGACACCTATGGGATCCCCCATGTGGATACCTTCTACGGTTGGCAGGGAAGAGGGAGTGCAAAAAGAGCGGGTCTAGCGATCAATACGATGAATTTTTACCCAGGTTCGGGCCGCTGAGAAGCGTAAAACCCTAGTCCTGCTTTGAGTGTGTATTTAGTGTTCTTAAGCTTCGGCTAGCTGCTATGCATGCAAACTGAGCCGGAGAGTCCAAAAATTCCGAATCCTTCTCTAGTACCCCTAGGGCCTCCTTTTATACCAAAGGGGCTACCACAATGGCAAGCAAGCATACAGGCGGTGTAAAGCTACTACAGTCTTTGTGCTTGTCACTGACGTCTTAGGACAAACGCATTAAATGCACTGCTTACGTGCCCCCTAACTTTATCATGGACGGAAACAGAGCACGTCCCGTCTGTCGCCGCCTCACTCCGTCTTGACACGCATCCAAGATGACGCGACATGCAGCACCATGCTGACTGGCTAGCCACTGCGCTGGAGAGGTGGTAGGACCTTCACAAAGATCTGCATGCCACCACGCAAGTGCTTGCCTGGTTGGCAGGCTAGTTGTTGTGCTGTAACGGTGGTAGGGCGGTAGAGCCTTGTCATGCACGAGCCTTTCTGTGGCATCACAATCGTCCCCGACAAGAGTCTTGCTAGGGCCTCGTAGTCATCCCCGGCAAGAACCTTGCCGGGAATTTCCCCCTCTGGTCTTCACGAAGATCTTCATGCCATCAGTCTTCACAAAGATCTGCATGCTACTACGTATGTGCCCCTGAGTCTTGGTCTTGACATTGTTGATGGTTCTAGAGCTCTCAACCTCAAGGGTGGTAGCCCTGTCGGTGTTTTGCAAGCCGTCCCAACAAGGATCTTGCCGGGGCTTCGCAAGCCGCCCCGACAAGGATCTTGCCGGGGGTCCATCTTGTGTTCTGCTCTTTGGTTACTGGCTTGGATGTCGCCTTGGTCGTCTTCTACTTTGCCTCCAACCTCCCCCGCCAAGCCTCGCCGCAGGTGTGGCTGCAACTGCTCGTGCACAGATAAGAGGTACAAAAGGGCCCAATCTTGTGTACACGGATAGGAGCCCCCGGGCCTGGGACATATATGAGCATGAAGCGTCATTGGGCTAGGCCCAAAACAGTGCATGGGAACGCGTCGCAGGGATTAATTGTAGCGACCTAACCCGAATGGATCAAGTCTCTGTGTTTAAGTGTCATCCCTGGATCGGTATGCTGACACACACAGTACTTGAGGATTTATAACAGAGATAAATCACATGTATAAAGTAATGTAAATACTATTACCTCAATCCAAATAGCGGAAGTAACAAGGTTGTGGATTCCCATCAACACCAACGGCAAAGTTGAGTGTAGAAACCGTAACCCTAATGTATCACTTACTCGTCGTAAGAAATCCTGCAACATGAGATGTTGCAGCCATGTAGGTCAGTACATTGAGTGTACTGGCAAATTCACACCATAGGATAATGATGAATAAAGGCTATCACTACATGCATATTTGGCTGGTGGAAAAGCTCTATGGTTACTGTTTTTCCATAAAGCCAATTTTTCCCTACAACAAAGGAATAAATTTTATTTAACTATCATGGTGGTTGTTAAACATTGAGAATGGTTGACAACATTCTCAATCCCAATTAAGCATCATCATTAAACCCAAACAAATTATATTAATTAACATGATGAGATCAACATGATAATCCAAGTACTAGATACTCAAAATGTCCATAACCGGGAACATGGCTAATCATGATTAGTTTATACACTCTTCAGAGGTTTGTGCATTTTTCCCCACAACACTTGATCTCCTCCATTAGTTTTCTCGCACTGCATGGTGTTTGAGAAACGGATGACCGAGACATAGTCTTTCTGAAGCGCTAGCACCTTACGGTGGGTAGACCCGTACACCTACTTTCCCCTACATCTGCTAGTCTACCACTGTAAGAGTTCGCACGACTTAATCAACTATGCTAGAGCCCATAATAGCATGTGGCTGCACACGGAAGTTTCTAGCATGAATAATCTTATGATCCCTTTGAGCCTGGGTGGCGGTCCAAAAACAAACAGGCAATCCTGGAATACCCAAGTGCCTCAATCCACCCAGATGTGTATTAAAGTTTCCACCTTAAATAAACCATTAATTATCAATCTCACATCTCTCATGGAAATTCACTCACCCAATCCACGTCTACTAGCATAGCATGGTGTAATAAGCAAATGTAGAAGTAACTCCCAAGGGTTTGATAATAAAATAGGTAATAGGTACTACCTCATCTACTTTCCAAAACTCACATATTAATTAGATCCTAATCATGCAATTGTTTGAGGATTGATCTAATGCAATAAAATTGGGTAGTAAAGAGGTATGATCAAAGTTTGAACTTGCCTGTACTGTTGATGAAGATGATTCACACTCAAAACTCTTGATAGATCTACTCGTCACACTTCGGTCAATCTATCATAAGCAAGCAATAGTAAACACACATAAGCAATCACGCAAAAGAATCGAAAAGAACAAAGAAAACGATTCAGAAAACATCAAAACCAAGCAAATAACTCTTGCAACATAAAACAATTTCTAATAGTACCAAAATTATATGAATTTGGCCTTATCAGAAATTTTAGGACAAGAGCTTCCATTTGCAAAAATATTCACTCAAATCGGAGTTACGAAACTCAAGTTACAGATGAAACAAGATATCTGGATAGAGGGGATCATAACGAAGAAGTGGGCATTGGTTTCGTTAGATTTGGATAAGCGAGTAAAAAGCAGTGAACGTTTAAAGATTAGGGACTAATCTGTAAAAAAAATACTACATCTAGGTCCCTGGCCACGTGTCAGAAAACTACTGGCCGAAAACTGTGCACTGCGGGGCTAAAACAGCTGATGTTCTCTATATAGCGCATACCGGTTCGAATCTAAAAAAACTAACCTAATCTATCCCGTAGATTGTAGATCGGACGGAGAGGAGAGAGGCTTGGCGTACCGCGACGGTGGTGGCTACCGGCGGTGAGGGAGACGGCGGCCGGCGGCTCGGACATCAACGGGGCGGTGGCTCCGGTCATCGAGGAGGGCAACAGAGAGGTCGGGAAGGGGCGGCGCGGCGAGGCGAGGAGGATGGCGGCGTCGACGGTGGTCCACGGCGACGGGACGGAGCGGGACGAGGCGGCGGATCTCGCCGGCGGCGGCGGCTTCCGGCGAGTGCGGCGCGTCGGCTAAGGGAGAGAGAGAGGTCGGGGTCTCGCCTTTTAAAGGCGGAGGGGAAGCGCGTGGCTTGGAGGAGGGGACAGGCAGAGGCACAGGCGGGAGTCCCGCACGGACATGGGCGGCGACGGTGATTCCATGGCGGAGGTGGACTCCGCCGGAGTCGGGGACGGGCGCGGGCGCGCTGGGCCGCAGCTGGGCTGGGCCGGCTGGCTTGGCGCGGAGAGAGAGAGAGAGATAGATAGATAGATAGAGAGAGAGAGAGAGAGAGAGAGAGAGAGAGAGGAGTGCTGGGCTTCGGCCTGACACTGTTCGAAGAGTTTTTTTAAAACAAATTTTCAGAGAACTAAAATAATAAAAACAAAAAACTAAATATATTATATAGGCATATAATATATCAAAATTTTCAAAAAAAGATTTTCTACGACATGAACATTATTCTAGCTTAAAATAAAATCCACAACAATTCTAATAATTCAAACAGTGCTACTGACCTATCTAAAACCCAATAAAAATCATTTTAAAAAAAATACCAAAACTAATTCAAATTTATTTCTCTCCAATTTTCTACTGTAGGGAATCATGTTACCCTAATTTCCATATATTTTATTTTTGGAGAAAAATAATTTGAATAAAACCCAAATAAGCCCAAATTGAAAATAATTTTCAAAGGGACTTTAAATTGGATTTCTTCGAAACTCCCAACTCATATTTCATATGTTTTGAAGAAGTCATTTTATCTTCTCTCATGAAAATCATTGAGTTGCATGAAGTTTACGAATTGAAAAATTTCCAGTGAAATTCAAATATTTTCAAAAACCCTTTCATTTAATTAAATGGAAGAAGTCATATTATCTTCACTCCAGGGTTTTGTCTTTGAAGAAGAATTTGAATTCACGGAGATCATAAAAGCAAAGTGAAAGTTTGGGAAAGTCCTTTTATTACCTCTCATTTAATTTTCGAAAAGTTTCGGATTCACTCAATCAATCACACAACAATCAAACAAACAATCAATCTATCTATTTATTATAACATTCCAAAATTTAGAATTTTGGAATGTTACATTAACTATTGTAATCATCTCGTCTATTGCGCTTCCCCACGGTCCGCATTGAGTGCATGATGTGGGGGTTGTGCGTGGAATGGTCGCAGCACGCCCGCGGCACCTTCACATCGAACAATAAAGAGGCAGCCCCGTGCCTTCCCCATAAAAAGAGGGATCCGCAGGGGTGCTGCTCAATTACCCCCTTTGACTTTCCCAATCTAGGAACCGCCATCTTCTTCTTCTCCCTCAAGCCCAAAACAGAGCTTCCTCCTCCGTCCGCCGCCGCCGCACCTTCACCGCTCTCGATCCCTCGCCCTCCCTCGGCTTCTATGGCGCCCAAAACGAGCAAGGGCAAGGGAGTGTCCAAGGCGAGCGAGGGAGAAGAGGTGCCGGAGAGCGAGCTGGTGAAGATGTAGAGGGAGCACGTCATCTTCGCCCCGAAGCTTGATGCGCGCGTGCTCAGGGAATGGTATCAGTGCATGTGGGAGGAGAGATGACGGGGCATCCCACCACCCACATCATCCCTGCTTCTTGCGTCGTGTCTGCCCCAGATAAATTCCCTTTCTTCGTTGATTACTTCTACTGCGGGCTCTGCCCCCCATTTTCGGATTTCTTCATCGACATCATGTACACCTTCGGCTTCCATCTTTTGGATTTCACGCCTTACGCTATGGCATGTATGGCCATCTTCGCCCACCCCTGTGAGAACTTTGCCGGGGTGGTCCCCAATAGGGCTCTCTTCCGCCACTACTTCGTCCCTCGCATCCATCCAGGAGGAGCTCTTTCTGGCTCCATCACCTGGATCCCGAGGGACTTGAGCAAGAAGACGTACCTAGAGGGGACCCACAAGGAGAAGTGGGAAGAATGGCGGAGCAAGTGGTGCTGGATCATGGAGAAGGAGCCGAAACCGTTCTGTATGCCCCGGCAGACGAAATTTGTACGTGGTGCCAACTAGGGCGACCTCGATCCTCAAGACGGGAAGCTCACAGTCGCAACCACCAAAATTCATCGCCAGAGAGATGTCGGGCTCACGCTCAAGATGGTTGGGGCCGACTTCCTCCGCCGCCGCATCGCCCCTTTGCATAACAAGGGGAGGCCATCTTGTGAGTCCCCGAATGCGGCAGCCATCATGAGGCTGCGCCCCAGCCTAAACCACAATTTTACAGTGATGCAACACGCGACTCTTTGACAAAGGTTGTTTTAGCTCAAGGTCGGCAAGACTGACAAGGCGAACAAGATCGACAAGATATTCAGGTTGCCGCCCTTGTGCAACAACTCCGCTGTGACCTCAATCGTCGCCATGATGCCGGTGTTTGATGCCCATGGCCTTGATAAGACCTGGGCCAAGCCCGATGCGGAGCGGGTGCAGGAGTTCTGTGACAACTTTTCGGAGAGGGCCTTTCGGGAAGAGGCGCAGCTCATCCGCCCTACCACCAACGAAGAGGTGGCATATATTGCCAACATAGTAGAAGAGGCAGCCCTTCCCGAGGAGGCCGCCAGCATCGGCTCCATGGGGGACGAAGCAGATGCGGAGAAGAATTTTTCCGAGCGGGAGGAGCCCTCGCCCCGAAGAGCACAGCGCCGCAGGCGCCAGGGGTCCTCTTGTTGAAGAGGCGGCCGAGGAGATGGCCGAAGAGATAGCTGAAGAGGAGGAGCCCCCAGCCCAAAGGAAAAGATGTGTCCTTTGGCGGGCCGTCTCCAGCGAGCCAGTCTAGCAGGCCTCTTCGCATGAAGAGAGCCCCGGCAAGGGAGCAGCTGGTAAGGCCTGCAACGGCAAGAGGCCTAGTCGCAACCTGTGCGCCATATGAGGCGCACGGTCGCGGCAGCAAAGGAAGCAACATCCGCTGCCTCCACAACGGCCAAGCAGCCCAGGCCTCCCCCCTTGTACGGACACCATACCGGAGGGCGACTTTGACCTCTCGTCCTTCAGCCCGAAGAGAAAGAGGAGGCCAGAAGAAGAATATGAGTAACTATCCTGCCGCTTTCTTCCTCCCCTGAGCCTCTGTTTTGGCTATCTTATCTGACTTGATCTTTCCATGACTTGTCTCTGAAGTGATAGGGAAACGGTGGCATAGAGGATGGCGAAGAAAGCCAAGGCCTCGACAGACGACGAGCCCCCGGCAAGCACCTCAGGTGCACCGGAGACAATCATGGTCAGCCCAGATCCTAGCCCACGACATAGCCCCCAATCCAGCCCCCAGCATGAGCCCATTACTCATTTACGCTGGCGAGTGTCGGGGTGTGTGTCTTCACTGCTAACCTTGCCGGGTTCGCAGGAGAAGACGACAACACGAGGACTCACCGAGAGCCACCCCCGACATGCCGCCTCCGTCAACCACACCACCCAGGGAGGGGTCCCCGGCAAGGGCTTCCACCAGAGAGCCCACGCACGCGGAGGAAGAGCCAGCGAGCACAGGCGCCGGCAGCTCCATCCCGGCAACGAGTGTTGTCGGAGAGGGAACCACCCCTCCATAGCTCGTCACAGGTAAGCCGCCTGCTTCCTGGCACTTGCCATTCTTGCTACACGACTTTCTTTCCTTCTTTTTCTATTTTGAGCTTCATCTTTGGTTTCGCCTTATTCCCCTTTCCGGTTTTCAGATCCCCTTCAAAAGACTAGACGGACGTCGACACCATCATTGAGGAGGCCGCCAAGGATGCCGCCGCCGGGGCCGCCAAATTTACTGTCGATGAAACCGCCAAGGTTGCGCATGAAGAAGCCGCCAAGGGGTCTGCCGAGGAGGCCGGCAAGGAGACCGGCGACTGTACTGATGGCAACCCTACCGCAACAGTGCCTGGCGCTACATCGATCCCGGAGTCCTCAGCTGCCGGGGAGTCTGTCGGCGTTCTGGGAACGGGGGTCCCCAGACTTTCCTGCCTGCGGCCTGCGGCGTGGCTCAAGGGGCGGCCCAACACGACCCATCTTCATCAGCGCGAGATCAAGACCCTTGCGAGGGGCCAAGCCTCGCGGGGTGGATGATAGGAAGCTCCCTCAGGCACGGCCTCGTCAGGCTGGCTCATGAGGAGGTGGAGAGATCAAGGCGGGGTACCTCACAAGGTGCCCATGACGCAAGCCATGACGACCAAAGCCAGGCGGGTGCCAGGCGGGCACCGACCTGCGCAGAGTCCTTGTTTCCTCTTTGGTGTATAGGGAGCAAGCGCAGGCAAGAGTATCAAGGAAAGGAAGCCATTTCGGTGCAACAAGACCAAGACCAGCAGAATAGCAGGATGGAGGTCATCGTGGAGCCCAAGCCGGCGTCACCACCAGAGCCTTTGGCAGGCGAGGACCAACTTTAGTCAGGATAAGTGTACTAGATGTTCCCCTTAAAAATGGCCAATTGTTGGCGCCCTTCCCGCACAATATTTGGGAAGAGGCCCAGGGCCTTTGCCTATAAATAGGACTAGCCACCCACAAGGTAGGGGGGAGGATCATCATCCGGAAACTAGTAGAAAGAACGACTGAACTCCCTCACGCAGTTCATCGCACCAGCCAAGAACAGACCCTCGCGAGGCTGTTCTTCCTTGTATTGTTCATCATTAGCCCAAGAGGCAATCCACCACACCACAAACTAGAGTAGGGTATTACACCACAATGGTGGCCCGAACTAGTATAAACCCCGTGTCTCTTGTGTTGCTCTTTCCATAGCTTAGATCCTAGCGAGGCGGCGAGGTGCAGGTAGGTAGAGGGAGAGATCTCCGCGTGCACCCCAGTGTTCGAATCTAGAGGGTCTGCCAGAACCCGAAATCCGACATTTGGTGCGCCAGGTAGGGTTGTGCCGGAATCCACCTTCTGCCGCTTCGCTTCCCGTCGCATCGTCATCATCATGTCCAGCGACCAGGCAGGCAACCCTGATCCCTGGGCGGCCTGGACCGCCCATGTAGAGATGCTCGCCCTGGGCAACCCCATGCTCCAGGCAGCTCGCGGTCCGCAGGGCGCTGCGAGCCGCGGGCGGTGCCGACAGGCAACGACAGCTCTCACGACGCGGCACACGCTATCGGCGGCGAGGGCCTCCCACCATGCTGCGGCCACGGTGCCGTACACCCGACGGGAGCAGGCGAACTCAAGGGCCACGCTAACAGGGGCCCGAGAGCTACTGCAATGCAGGCTGCTGGAAGGTAGTCATGACGTGCTGCTAGAGCGGGTGGCAGAGCTCCTGGGCTTCGCCGCCTCGGGGGCTCCCCCCTTCTGCACCCAACTCCCACTTCAGGTCCAGGGTGGCCCGCACGGAGGCTCCATGCACGCCCGTGCAGCACCAAGCGGACTCCAAGGCCACCCCAACGCCGGCCAGGCCGTCGGCACCGGGCCAGCAACCGCGCTACCTCCGCCCCTGGCCATCGGAGAAGGACTCACCACAACTCACGGCCCGGCTGGGCCGCCGCGCTACCCCCCCCCCAGGCGGGCGCCTCAAGCAGCACTGCGTGGCGCGCGGGGTGCTACGGCGTGGCCTTCGGGATGGCGGCCCCAGAATAGTACGTGCCCCACATGATGGACCAAGGGCGCGCGCATGAGGACGAACAAGGCTCGCTCCTCGGCCCAAGCTGGGGGGACGAGGCACCAAAAGCTGAGCTCTTCCAGGAGCCCCGAGAAGGCCCCGTCGGCTACGTCGGAAGCAACGATTATCAGGTACCACTAATTCCTCAGGAGCAGGCATACACCAACCATGGATCGCAGAAGGTGCAGGTCACCACAACGGGCGGCTGCCCCACTCCCGCAACTTCCTACCCCTCAGGAGGAGGGCGCCAGGGGCTGCAGGAGAGGGGCCAAGATCCGACATCACCACCACGGCGTTTGGAGCAAGGTATCCTCAGGAGGCAGGCCCTCTCCTGGGGAGGTGCCTCAGGGCCTTCCCATGGCAGAGGACATGTGGTCGTCGAGAGAACCGCTGGCGAGCGCTCTACCCCATCGGCGGCGTCCTGGTTTCCGGTCGTCGTCGGTGGCACTAGAGTGTGGCGCAAGGCGGGGCCCTCATCTGGCGATATGAAGCAAGGCCGATACCTGTGAAGAAGGCCTAGTGCCTGTGAAGCTCGCCGCCCCGTGACACTATCACGTAATAATGAGTGGGGCAGTACACGCCCCGGAGTCTCAGGGTTGCTGGCCTCAGGCCCTGGGGCTCCCTCCCACGCCCAGTGGCAGCACTTAGCTCCGCGCTGGTGAGAAGACGTCCAAGACTAGACTAGGTGCCGGATGCGGCCTTTTTCTTCTTTCATTGCTTTTCCCCTTGGCTGTCGTTTTCCCCCGTTGAGTTTAAGTTGGAGTTGAGTTCGAAGATTTGCGTGTGTTCGGGGAAGGGGTGTTTAGTCTTGTTCGAGCAATCTCTCGCATTTTGTTTACCACTACGCCTCAGCTTCCTCCCCTCGTGAGGCCCTCGCGAGCCGGGCCAGACCTAACTTGCGTGCAGCCCAGACTGCCGTCGTCGTGCCCTCTCAGGAGGTTTTTCATTACAGGTTCGGCGGGCTCGTTCAGGAGACGCTCGAGACACCACAGCCCTCCGCAGGCTGACTCGAGGCCCACGCGGGTCAAAGGTAAATAAGCTAGCCAGCTGGTCGCAAAGTCAGCCGCTTGGCGCAGGCATATGGGTGATACTACATCTACTAATACGCTGAATGCGAGTTTTTACATGAGGGGCTCCCCCTCCCAAAATGCTCTTACAACCTTCAGGGCAAGGCCCGAACTCTATCTGCGCAGGGTAAGGAAGCAAGGAAAACACGCGGCTAGTCGGATAAATCCCCCAATGCATCCTCAGGGGCACCTCCTGAATCGTCGCAGGCGTCGCTGGCCTCGCCATCGCCCTCCACGTCGCTATCAGCGGCGTCAGGGCCGTTCACCACGTCACCTCCATCAGCAGCCACGACCACGTCGTCGTTGTTAGAAGAGAAGGCCCTAACAAGGGCATCCACGTTGTCTTCCACCCAGCGCGCCAGGTCGCCCCGGACGGCCTGGGGTACTGGGCGATGGCAGCGTCAAAGTCGAAGTTGGGGACCATGTTCTGAAGGTGGCTGAAGACACGAGAGAAGGCGCACCCGAGCAGGGCGCGGCTCCTCTCCTCCACCAGCCTGTTGGCTCCGACCGACCGCGCCTCCAGCTGCGTCACCATGTCGGTGAAGAACTGAAGATTGCCAACATAGTTGGCTGCGTGGGGCTCATCAACAGCCACCTCGCAGATGTTACCAAAGGCTGCGTTGGCTCTCTCCTGAAGCGTGGTGAGCATGGGGCCGTGCTCGTGCTCCAGAAGCTGCCGCTGACATATGTCGTCCTCGTTCTGCCACGCAACGGCCTCAGCCCCGTCCACCCGCTGGCGGAGAAGAAGCACCTTGGGCCCGGGGGCTACTGTCGGCATTCTGGGACCGGGGGTCCCCAGACTTGCCTGCCTGCGGCCTGCGGCGTTGCTCAAGGGGCGGCCCACCACGGCCCATCTTCATCAGCGCGAGCTCAAGACCCTCGCGAGGGGCCAAGCCTCGCGGGTTGGACGACAGGAAGCTTCCTCAGGCACGGCCTCGTCAGGCTGGCTTGCGAGGAGGCGGAGAGATCAAGGCGGGGTACCTCACGAGGTTCCCATGACGCAAGCCATGACGACCAAAGCCAGGCGGGCGCCACACGGGCACCGACCTGCGCAGAGTCCTTGTTTCCTCTTTGGTGTATAGGGAGCAAGCGCATGCACGAGTATCAAGCAAAGGCAGCCATTTCGGTACAACAAGACCAAGACCAGCAGAACGGCAGGACGGAGGTCATCGTGGAGCCCAAGCCGGCGTCACCACCAGAGCCTTTGGCAGGCGAGGACCAACTTTAGTCAGGATAAGTGTACTAGATGTTCCCCTTCATAATGGCCAATTGTTGACGCCCTTCCCGCTCAATATTTGGGAAGAGGCCCAGGGCCTTTGCCCATAAATAGGACTAGCCACCCACAAGGTAGGGGGGAGGATCATCATCCAGAAACCAGTAGAAAGGGCAACTGAACTCCCTCGCGCAGTTCATCGCACCAGCCAAGAACAGACCCTCGCGAGGCTGTTCTTCCTTGTATTGTTCATCATCATCCCAAGAGGCAATCCACCACACCACAAACTAGAGTAGGGTATTACACCACAATGGTGGCCTGAACTAGTATAAACCCCGTGTCTCTTGTGTTGCTCTTTCCATAGCTTAGATCCTAGCGAGGCGGCAAGGTGCAGGTAGGTAGAGGGCGAGCTCTCCGTGCGCACCCTAGTGTTCGAAACTAGAGGGTCTGCCGGAACCTGAAATCCGACAGACACGATGGTCAAAGACCAACCATCAACCTCCGAAGCCCCCAACCTGAGCAGATATCTGAAGATAGGTGACGATCTGTTCGTCAGCATCCGAGGGACGGCAGGTGATATCTACTACACAACCTTATTCTTGTAGACGTTGTTGGGCCTCCAAGTTCAGAGGTTTGTAGGAAAGTAGAAAATTTCCCTCAAGTGGATGACCTAAGGTTTATCAATCCGTGGGAGGCGTAGGATGAAGATGGTCTCTCTCAAACAACCCTGCAACCAAATAACAAAGAGTCTCTTGTGTTCCCAACACACCCAATACAATGGTAAATTGTATAGGTGCACTAGTTCGGCAAAGAGATGGTGATACAACTGCAATATGGTTGGTAGATATGAGTATTTGTAAACTGAAAATATAAAAACAGCAAGGTAACAAGTGATAAAAGTGAGTGTAATCGGTATTGCAATGCTAGGAAACAAGGCCTAAGATTTATACTTTCACTAGTGCAAGTTCTCTCAACAATAATAACATAACTGGATCATATAACTATCCCTCAACATGCAACAAAGAGTGACTCCAAAGTCACTAATAGCGGAGACCAAGAGATTATTGTAGGGTATGACACCACCTCAAAGTTATCCTTTCTGATTGATCTATTCAAGAGTCCGTAGTAAAATAACATGAAGCTATTGTTTCCGTTCGATCTATCATAGGGTTCATACTAGAATAACACCTTAAGACACAAATCAACCAAAACCCTAATGTCACCTAGATACTCCAATGTCACCTCAAGTATCCATGGGCATGATTATACGATATGCATCACACAATCTCAGATTCATCTATTCAACCAACACAAAGTACTTCAAAGAGTGCCCCAAAGTTTCTACCGGAGAGTCAAGAAGAAAACGTGTGCCAACCCCTATACATAAGTTCACAAGGTCACTGAACCCGCAAGTTGATCACCAAAACATAGATCAAGTAGATCACATGAATATCCCATTGTCACCACAGATAAGCACATGCAAGACATACATCAAGTGTTCTCAAATCCTTAAAGACTCAATCCAATAAGATAACTTCAAAGGGAAAACTCAATCTATTACAAGAGAATAGAGGGGGAGAAACATCATAAGATCCAACTATAATACCAAAGCTCCCGGTACATCAAGATCATGCCAAATCAAGAACACAAGAGAGAGAGAGATCAAACACATTGCTACTAGTACATACCGTCAGCCCCGAAGGTGAACTACTCCCTCCTCGTCATGGAGAGTGCCTGGATGACGAAGATGGCCACCGGTGATGGATCCCCCCTCCTGCAGGGTGCCGGAACAGGGTCCCGATTTTCTTTTGGTGGCCACAGAGGCTTGCGGCGGTGGAACTCCTGATCGATTGTGCTCCTGGATGTTTTTGGGGTACATGGACATATATAGGCGAAAGAAGTCAGTCAGGGGAGCAACGAGGGGCCCACGAGGGCGGGAGGCGCGCCCAGGGGTGTAGGGTGCGCCCCTGACCCTCATGGACACCTTGAAGCTTCCCTGACGTCTACTCCAAGTCTGCTGGATTGCTCCCGTTCCAAAAATAACTCTCCCGAAGGTTTCATTCCGTTTGGACTCCGTTTCATATTCCTTTTCTTTGAAACACTTCAATAGGTAAGAAAATAACAATTTGGGCTGGGCCTCCGGTTAATAGGATAGTCCCAAAAATAATATAAAAGTGTATAATAAAGCCCATTAAACATCCAAAACTGATGATATAATAGAATGAATGCTTCATAAGTTATAGATATGTTGGAGACGTATCAGCAAGCACCGGAGAAGCTACCGAGGGGGAGGTTTTTGACGAAGAAGTCCTCGCCACCGCCGCGCTCCAGGTTGTCAACGAGCCGAGCGCCATCGCCAGCGGTTCCAAGGAAGACCAGCTCCTCCAAGCTATGAGGAGCAACTTTCAGAAGCTCCAGGCGCTTCACCGTGCCCGAAAGAAGAAACTAGACTCCAGTGTGACCGTTGTCGACAGGGCAGAAGCAGACTTCCAGGAGCATGTCGGGCAGATGAAGATCTGGTTTTCCGAGGCCCGGCAGGAGCTGAAGACCAGCCAGGAGAAGCTAAGCAAGCGTCAGAATGAGCTCCTCCGGAAGCAGTCTGACGTCAAGAAGGCCCAGGAGGAGGCCGCTGCACAGGCTGCCAAGGACGACGCCCAACTAAGGGAGCGCCGCGTTCTGCTCGACGCACAAGAAAAGGACCTTGCTCCTCGTGAAGAGGTAGTTGACTCTAAGCTCCATGGCAAGGATGAAGAAATTGAGAAGCTTGTCATGCAGCGGACCGAGGAGCTGGAGCAGCAGCATAAGGACACACTCGATGCTCTAGCCCTGGATCATGCCGGAAAGTTGAAGGAGGCCGTCGACAGCGTCGAGGACGCGGAGGCCTCCAAGAACGAGCTGGCCGGCAAGGTGGAGAAACTGGAGGTGGAGATGGAGAAGCACATCAAGGAGGTCTCGACGCTGAAGAGCAATAGAGAGAAGACCGTCCACACCTTGGCGGAGTTGCAGGTAACCATATCTGACAAGACCAAGCTGCTCTCCGAAGCCAACGACTCCATTGTCGATCTGAAATTGAAGCTGACCGCCCTGGAGGAGACCCTTAAGGACAACAGGGCTCGTGAGAAGATCCTGGCAAAGGACCTCCAGAATGAGAAACTACTGCTTGAGTGTGCCACTGCCACCCACAATGATTATTTGCAGGGCGCGAAGATCTGGACTGAGCGCCTCATTGAAGTTGCGGAGAGGCTCAGCATGCAACTTTCCATCATGGGCGTGCCCAGCTTCAGGTTCTCCCATGACGAGAGGGTGACTCAGAGCGCCAGGCTGACCATGTTCTTCGAGGCCATCCTTGATGCCCTGAAGCTGCTCCATTCCAACCAAGCAACCCATCTGGCCAACGAGTCCCGGAAGCTTTGCTGGGGCGTCCTTCTCAAAGTGCTCACCAAGGTGGCATACGGGAACCCCGACCTCGACCTGACCAATGCGCTTGAGAGCTTGCCGGAGGATGCGGAACATAGGGCGCTTGAAGAGCTTGTCGCACCAGTCGTCAGTAAGGTTGACAGAGTCAAAAGGGTGGGAGGCTAGCACCGGGATTAGCTGCTTCACTTCTCCTCGCCGCTATGAACTCATGCCCAAGATAATTTTATCTTAATTTAGAACTGCGACAACCATCGCTGTAACATAACTTGCTGTGTTTTGGATTGAATGCAAGCTATCTTCCTTGTTTGATCCCTCTTTGCATGGCATACACCCTACGCTTATTTGGAAACGCTCGCTGGTGCACGCACCCTTGCCACAAGGCATTGAGGAACCGATCCTTAGCAGCCTACTGCGGGTGTCGCTGGCGGCAAAACACCTTGCCTCTCTTAGTGTAGCCACTTGAACTACTGAGCGGACTTGAAACAGAACAAGGGCACAACCAATTCTGACAGGGTTCCTTCGTGTGCAGGTTTTCCATACAAGAATCAAAACCATTCGAGGAAAATAACTTTACATTTAAAAGAAAATCACACAAGGTTTCGTGCGACTTAGCTTTTCACTACTGTGCTCTTTTCCACATAACGCCACTTCGAACGGCGCTTGTTGGTGC
>NC_041385.1:740369667-740393574 GCF_002162155.2 Triticum dicoccoides | reverse complement strand
GCAAACTTGGATGTGACGGAAACCTTCTGTCCTTTGAGAAAAAGAAAGAAGAGAAAATAGGAATATGGAACGTTGGCGGTTCATCAGTACTTGATGGAAACAAAGGTACACAATATTCCGGACATGCATGCATATATATATATATATATATAAACATGGAAATCGACAAGAACTGTACATACTCAAAGCTATTCAAATGTGCACAGGGTCTATGTATGGCTCTGTACATAGGCTTATATGCCTCGCCGGCAAGGTTAATACAAAAGAGGGTTGCCGGGGGACCCGGCAACCGTGCCTTATGGGTAAAACTTGCGAATATGTTCTATATTCCAGGAGTTGCTCACCAGAATGCCATCTTCGGTCTCCGGGCGGACTGCGCCGGTCCTGGTGACTCGTATTACCCGATAAGGGACTACCCACTTTGGCGTCAACTTGTTGGAATTCTTGGCCAACTGACTGCGCCTAATAACAAAGTCGCCTTCCTCAAGGCTTCGGGCATGAACCTGCCGGCTATGGTAGCGGCGCAAGGCTTGCTAGTAGCGCACAGCTTGCACAGCAGCCTGAAGACAATCTTCCTCAAGGAGCGTAGCATCCTCTTGGTGCAACTGCTCTTGCTAAAGCTCATCATAAGCGAGCACTCAGGGTAACCCATATATGAGTTCTGCGAGGAGGACTGCTTCTACCCCGCACACCAGGGAGAAGGGCATCTGGCCGGTGGTTCGACTTGGTGTCGTCGTGATTGACCAAAGAACCGCTGGCAACTCATCAATCCAGCGTCTTCCGCATTGGTGCAACCTGTCAAAAGTTGTTGTTTTGAGACCCAGCAACACTTCAGCATTTGCCCTTTCTGCCTGGCCGTTGCTTCTTGGGTGAGCAACAGAAGCAGAACATACTTTGTTGCCGAGGTCCTGGATATACCGCATGAAGGTGCGGCTTGTGAACTGTGTGCCGTTGTCGGTCATGACTCTTTTTGGCAGACCAAAATGTCAAACTAGTCCTTTAAAGAACTTGATGGCTTATTGAACTGTCACCTTTCTCACTGCTTCCACTTCTGGCCACTTTGTGAACTTGTCGATCGCGACGTACAAGTACTCAAAGCCCCTTCCAACACGAGGAAAGGGGCCCAATATGTCGAGCCCCAGACCGAAAATGGCTAGGAAAGAGGGATTGTATGAAGATCTTGAGCTGGCTGATGGAGCTTCTTTGAATGGAACTGGCACGCTTCACACTTGGTTACTAGTGCAGTTGCATCTTGGAGAGCGGTGGGCCAAAAGAAACCTTGTCGGAAAGCTTTGCTGAAAAGGGCTCTTGATCCTAACAGCTCCAGCCCGTCCTCCCGAGGAATGCACTTCAATTTCACTATGTTCGGCCTTTTCCTGTACAAGACATCATCTAAAAACTGGTACATGCTGGACCGACGGGCTACTTTCCTTGCTTCTTCCTGTTCCTCTGGGAGTTACCCTGTTTGAAGGAACTGAATGGTGTGTTGTGCCCATGACGGAGCCTGAGGCTCGATGGCAAGGACTAAAGGCACATCCTCTACCGTGGGAGCAGTTGTCTCTATGGCAAGGGCTTGAGGCCCCGCCGGAGCTTGCTGCTCCCCGACAAGCTTGGGGTCCCCGGCAACTTCCTTGCCGGCGGCTCCTGGGAGCTCAGCAGGGAAGTACTTGTCGGGGCCTGACTTCCTTCGTTTATTCTGTCCTGCCAATGGTTCAACGGATGGCTGAGTTAATTGGAGCACAAAGGTCCCTGGTTCCACAGGTAACTTGAGAGCAGCGCATTTTGACAGATTGTCAGCAATGCTGTTCTCTGCTCGAGGCGTCAAAACGCTCCTCCAACTTCCACGCTTCATCTACATAGGCTTCCATCAATGGGCTCTGATAATCTTTGTTGACTTGCTTGACGAAAAGTTGTGAATCACTTTTAACAATGAGCTTCCAAATTCTGAGGTCTGCCCCGATCAGGACTGGCAGCAGTCCCTCATACTCTGCAGTGTTGTTTGTTGATTTCTCCTAGGGAAAGTGCATCTAGACTACGTACTTGAGGCGCTCTCCAGTGGGCGCAACAAGTAGCACACCAGCACCGGCGCCTTGCAGCGAGAAAGCCCCATCAAAGTACACAATCCAATCACGACTCGTTTCCTTGCCAGGGAGAGTGGTCTCTTGAATTTCCTCGTCAGGTATTGAGGTCCATTCTGCAATGAACTCCACCAAGGCTCTGCTCTGAATTGTCGAAGTGCTTTCAAACCTAAGACCAAAGCTTGACAGTTCTAACGCCCACTCCACAATCCTTCCAGTTGCCTATGGCTTGTACAAGATCCGTTGCAACGGGAAGCGAGTGACGACAGTGATATCACGCCCACTCCACACCGAAGTATGTTGACCTAGCTCCCTGCAAGAGGGAGCTGACAAAATAAACAGGGTGCTGCATCATCTTCTTCTTCTGTGTCACTTCGTTCGCTTGTGCATATCCTGCCTTGCCAGCACCAGACCCTGCTAGGGGTCTCGCCTTGCCGGCACCAGACCCTATCGGGGAAGGCTCCGGCTCGTCATCTGACGGCCTCGCTGCTGCCGCTGCTTCTTCCTCAACTTCTCTCTGCGCCACTAGCGCATCACTGACCACTTGATTCGTTGCCGCTAGATATAGCAGCGGCGGCTCTTGTGGTTTAGGCACGACTAGTATTGGCATAGAGGAGAGGTACCTCTTCAAATCTTGCAGTGATGCCTCCGCTTCCAGAGTCCATTTCATTGGACCTGCCTTTTTCACGATTTTGAAATAGGGCAGGGTGCGCTCAACAGATTTGGAGATGAACCTACTTAGAGCAGCAACGCAGCCAGCAAGCCTACGCACATCTTTGACTTGTCTTGGGGCTTCAATCTGCTCAAATGCCTTGGTATTTTGTGGGATTTGCATCGATTCCACGCTGAGACACGAAGAACCCGAGAAGTTTGATGGATGGGACACCGAACACACACTTTTCAGGGTCGAGCTTGAGGTTGATCTTGCGCAAATTTGCAAATGTTTCTTCCAAATCTTGCATGAGTGTTGCCTTGTCCCGTGTTTTGACCACTATGTCATCCATATAAGCTTTCATATTTCTATGTAGCTGGGGCTCAAAACCAATTTGGACTGCTCGGGAAAATGTCGAACCAGGGCTTTTCAACCCGAAAGGCATTCATATAAAACAATACGTACCACATGGGGTGATAAACGTGGTCTTCTCTTCATCTTCCTTTATCATGAAGATTTGGTGGTACCTTGAGTAAGCATCGAGGAACGACAGTAGGTCATAACCGGCAGTGGAGTCCGCGATCTGGTCAATGCCCGACAAAGGGAAAGGATGCATAGCCTCCATTTCCCGTTTTCCCTGTGCACCACCACCGGATTGGCCAACCATGTAGGGTGGAGTACTCCTCTGACCAAGCCTGCCGCTTCCAACTTCCTAATCTCCTCAATGACAAGCTCTTGCTGCTCCAAATCTTGCTTCCTGGCCTTCTAATTGACGGGCTACGCATGAGGACAGACAACAAGGTGGTTCTCAATCACCTCCCTAAGAACGCCGGGGATGTCAGATGCTTGCCATGCAAACACATCGACATTTGCCCACAGGAAGGCGAATAGCATGCTTTCCTATTTGCTGTCGTGGGTGGAGCTTATGGTGAAAGCTCCGCCCGTGCCGTCCTCCTTGACGGGCACCTTCTTGGTCTCTGGTGGTCCTACCTTAGATTTCTTGCTCTTGCCGGTGGAGCTCTCTGGCACATCCTCAACGGGAACGCGACACTCCGAGGAGGCGCGGCTGCCGGAGTGGGTGCAGGAGGCCTTACTGGGGCCAGATGTCTTGCCGGTCTTCTTCCCCTCAGGAGCCCCAGTGGCAGGAGCAAGTGCTTTGGCGACAGGTGCTACAACTGCCTCCCGGTAGAGTTGGTCGGCGCAGATAAGTGCATCTTTCTTGTCGGAGCCGACAGTGATGATGATCATCGGCCGGGCATCTTTAGCGTGTTGTAGGCATAGTGTGCCGCCGCCATAAACCTAGCTAGTGCTGGACGGCCAAGGATCCCATTATACGGCAACAGGATTTTGGCGACATCAAAAACGATCTTTTCTGTCCTGTAGTTCAGCTCACCACCAAATGTGACTGGGAGTGTGATATTTCCCTTAGGCTGGCTTCTTCCCGAATTGATCCCTTGAAACGTGCCCATCTCTTCGAGATATCCATCAGAAATTTGCAACCTATTGATCACCTCAGGCGAGATCAAGTTCAAATCAGCCCCACCGTCCTCTAGCATTTTTGTCACCTTGAGGTTGTGAATTGTTGGTGAAACCAACAGCGGCAGAACCTGACCGCGGTTGTGTGATCAGGATGATCCTCAGCGTCAAAAATGCTAGGGGTGTTGGACCATTTCAGTGGCTTCTGTGCATCGATCGTCGGCTCCATCGCATTAATCTCGTGCGCCACTATTTAAGTTGACGGTGAGAAGAATGCAATGAGGCGCCTCCATCAATGCACATGGCTTCCGTGGCTTTCTGGAATTCATGCTCGCTGGACTCGTCATCCTCATCATGATCATCATCTCCTTCTTTCTTGTCGCGGCCTCGAGCATGCCTCTCTTGTTGCTTGTCCTTGCCGCGGTGGCCTCCTCGGCCACCACACTTCTTGCCAGACCCCTCAGCACCATCCTGGCCCTTCTCCTTATCTCACCTTTCATACTCAGCTTTCTGCCTCTCGACAAGCTCTTCAACTTGTCCGCAGTTCTAGAGGTCATGGCTCTTGGTGCGATGGATCTTGCAGTACTCCTTGTTGGAGCCATCTTGGCTTGTCGGAGCCCTCTGGTTTGTCGGCAGCCGCCAAGGCCTCGTAGACGACACACCCAACAACCTGTTTGCCGGGGTCGTCAACCTTGCCCTTCTTGGCGGTTCCGGGGTTGTCGGATTCCTCGACGGCAAGCACAGTTTTGCCCTTGCGCTTCCTGTCGTGTCATCGACCCTTCTTTGCCGGGGCGACAACGTCTTCATCCCCAAAGTCGCTTCCCATGTTGGCATCTTCGCCGGGGTACTTCCTTCCTTCTTCAGCTCGAGCATATCTGTTGGCAAAAACATAAAGCTTGGCAACATCCGTAACCTTGTTCACTGCCAGCTCTTCACGCATCTTGCGATTGCGCACGTTTTGATGAAACACGCTGATGACAGCGGCAGGATGAACATCTGGGATGTTGTACTGCACACGTGCTGAATCTGTGTATGTATTTGTGTCGTGGGAGTAAGTCTAACAGTACGAGTCGGGGGTACGTAGGAGAAGGCAAGGTCCTAGCTACGGTGAGGTTGTACATGCAACTTTACGAGTTTAGGCCCCTCTTGGAGGAGGTAATAGCCCTACGTCTCGGTGCCCTGAGGCTTTGTCAACTGTATTATGCATGGATGTTACAAGGGGTGTGAACCCTTGTGCCCGAGGAGGGGGTGGCTTATATAGAGTGTGCTAGGACCCTCACAGCCCTCAGTTACACAGGGTTCAATGTGAGTTAAATAGGGGCATTACTAGTAACGCCAGCCATTAATGACCTTTAAGACTACAGAGTGAATGCCTGACCGTTGCCATCCTGGGGTGACTTTAGATCTTCTGTACTCCGAGTGGTTCTTCATATGGTCGAGTGACCTTTCTGTGGTTGAGTGGAATTGGGGTATCCGAGTGGAATCTTCTATCGAGTGGATTGCACTTCAAGTTGCTTCCAGTCAGTACTCTCTGTTGGTCTTTGAATGTCTTTGATTATAGGGCACTGTCCTTGGGTAGGGTGTCTAGGTCAGGCCTAAGACCCTACCCTAGGTACATGTCCTTGTCATTAGCCCCCGAATGGATTGAGGTCCGAGTGAGGAAGGGTTGAAGTTGGTTCTGACTCGATTCAATGCTTTGGAGGCATGTCACAGAAGTCTGAAAAGCACACTTGTATTTTTAACCCTACTTCAATCACCTTGATCGATTTTGGTAGCTTGAAGTCACCGAGTGAATTAATGTGATAAGTCTTCGAGTGAATCAGAATGCAATATCGTTGATGCGATTGACTGCCATGCAGTTTCTGGATTTCACCGGATACAAAATTTCGTAGAAGTGCGCCGGATGGGGCACGGCGTAGTAAACGGAACGAATCTGATAGAGACTCCTCGATCTTTGCGCCACTTTTTTGCCACGTATCAAGACATCACCTACAACGGGATGTGATTGGATTTCTTGGGCCCACCGGTCAGCCACTCGGAACCAGTCTCATAAAAGGCGTCGAGGCCGATGCGAGGTACTGTGCCTTCCACTCGATCCCCTTTCTCTCTTCTTCTCAGCCTCCCTTCTCTCTGCCCTCCACGCCTCCGCTCGGCCCTCCCAAGCTGCACCGCAATGGTGAAGGAGAAGACCGTGGCCCTGGAGCGCGCGAAGAAGGCGTTGGCGGCGGTGAACGGCAAAAAGACGTCTAGGGGCTCGTCGTCACGGTCCGGTCTGCCGCCTGGTTGGATCCAGGGGGACTGGATCCATTCCACGATCATGAAGGAGGACCTGAACGATCTTGCCCATGATGGCTTGATTGCCCACGGGTCGTGGAGGCTACCGGATGATGAATTTGAGCCTCAGACGCGCGATGGTGAGTGTGTTCTCCTCACCACCCATGTCGAGCAAGGTTTTTCTTTGCCTCCGCACCCATTATTTTTAGGATTCTTGAACTTCTTCGGAGCCCAGATTCACCACTTCGCTCCCAACACAATCTTGTACCTTGCTGCATTCATTTCCATGTGCGAAAACTTCTTGGGATGGCAGCCGCACTGGGTCTCTTCAAGCACATATTCACTTGTTATTCTCAGACGATGAAGAAAGCTAACCCAGACGACCAGACGCACATGATAAAGATGTGTGGGGGGTTAGGGATCCAAATGAGGATTAGGAGCTACTTTCCTCCTGTGACTTTTCTCGAGTCAGTTAGAGGGTGGCAGTCGACCTGGTTTTATTACAAGGATGTTCCGACTCCTGGTCAGTCGACTGGCCTCCCGCCTTTAACTATGGAGAGACTCCACACCCCTTGCTCACTAGCTGTAGCTCCGGAGGAGAAAGAGGAAGTGCAGATGCTGGTCGCGGCCATTGTTGAGTTGGTTAAAGGTGGAGTGACGGGGATGGATCTACGGGAGGTCTACCTCAGTCGACGGATCCAGCCCTTGCAAGCACGTGACCAACCCATGTGGATGTACTCGGGCCTAGAGGACGCCGCTCGAACCCACCTGGAGGAACTTGACGAGGAGACGATGGCTCAGTGGCTCCAGAGCATTACTGGCAACAAGGACAACCCCATGGGGTCCAGGAGAATTCTGCCATTTGACACCAACAATGCTCTAGGAGAGGTCAGACTCAAATATCCGAGTGTTCTTCCCTTGGTTTTGTTGTTGTTCTTGGATCCGACTCATATCTACAACTTATACCCTGCAGGTTTTCACCAAGCTGCACTCGACGCTGAACAGAGAGCAGTACCCAGAAGTAATTGACAGTGACAGTGAGGACAGTGACAACCAGTACACCAAGGACAGTGAAGATGAGAGCGATGACTCGAGCAACAGTAGGGAAGAAGTCGACTCACCATGTTGCTCGGATCGTCGCTCCAAGCAGCTGCAAGATCCAGCTGGGGGACGTGGCAAAGTTTTTGCATTGAGTGCCAAGGTTCCCAAGCGCACTCGGACATCGACTCCCGAGCCATTAGAGAAGGCTGCAAAGCAAGCCAAAGTTTCTCCGCCCAAACATCGGAAGGCCCTGCCTAAGATCAAGGTGGTCGTGCCTGTGACTTTAGTGTAAGAACTCATTTCTTGTGTTCTTAAGTGTTATTGTGAACTCGTTTGCTTTCTTGACCGAGTGAAATCTAAAACTTCCAGCGCTGCTACTTCTGCGACATCCATGGACATTGACGAGGAGCGTGGTGAAGCGAAAACTGCGGATGCGACCACCTCTCGGGCAGGTATGTTTTCACAACTGCATCTATGCTCTGTTAATGAACTTTGGGGTCGATTGAAACTTCCCTGTCGAGTGTTTGCAGCACCAACGAATATTATTCAACTCCCTGACGATGATGATGAGGATGTGCCCCCGAAGAATGCTAGGAGGAGAGGCAGAACTTTGAGCAGGAGGGCGCCTGGAGCAAGAACGACCCGCTCGTCTTCTAAACATGTGGTTCAACAACTCAGAGACCCAGTACGAGCTTCAGTCTCCTTTGCCAATCCTTTGTCGACTGAACAACCTTCAGCGTCGACTACTCAGGCTTCAAAACCGATGTCAGGACCCTGATCCTAAGTCACATCGATCTAGCATGTAACACCTCATATCACTTTGCGGCCTCACGCACGGTATTCCCACGGGTGTCGCCTTACCATGCCCGGGACCGTTTGCGTCTTTTGGCACACGTATATGATAGTGTCGCTAGCATCCATATGCCAGAGAACCCGGGCTGACATGGCTAGTCGTGAACCCAAAGTGGCACAAACTTATAGGGACAGGCATCCATGACCCAGCATCGAACGTGTCGGTCATCAGCGAGTGAATCCAGGCTGTAGCACTGGGCTAACAGGACTCCGGTGAACCGGGCTGTAGCGGGCTAACAGGACTCCGGTATTCAATGCGTGACATTTCCCCGAAGGGACAGACACAGGAACAAATATCGACACATGCCGTCCAGCCTAAGTGTTCCGGAGCAGTAGCACGCTACCATGGCTCAGTGGAAGCACTAGGAGACATTTCCCGGTAAGAGAGGCTACTAAGGATAAACAATTAGATAGTCAGATCCCAGACATAGCAATACACATTACACGTATGCATAACATGCAAGTATGTGCTGTACAACATGGCATCACAGCATAACTCAACACCTCATATAGATAAGGCTCAAAGAGCCAACATAGCATTTATTGCAAACAGGGGTCACACGACCCATCATACAGAGCATACAAGCAACAAGCGGAAGCATTACATGTCTGGGTATAGACATCTACAAATGAAAAAGGCTGAAGAGCCTGACTATCTACAACATCCGATCAAGATCGTAGCTGAGGTACAAGCTACTCGTCGAAGTCCACGAGAACACTAGTAAGACCGAAGTCTCCGCTGCAAAAACATAAATAAAGCAACATGAGTACAAAGGTACTCAGCAAGACTTACATCAGATCCTATCATACATGCATTTGTATCAAGAGGGTAATGTGGGGTTTAGTTGCAGCAAGCCAGCTTTGACTCAGTGGCTATCCTGTTCTATGACTACGAGAAACTCTTGAGGTGAGACAACGTACACGAGTCCACTAATCACCACACAATACACTACTATGGATTCATCCCCGTCTCCCTACAAGAAGGCCATCCATAGCACTCACACTTTGTCTTGAGCATTTTAGAGTATCCACTTCAAGTTGTCTATGTACCATGTAAGCATCCAAGAAGTCCATAACCGCGGACCCGGCTATTCGAATAGATCATGTTAACCCTGCAGGGGTGTACCTCTTCACACACGCTCTCGCCACTTACCGCCATGTACACGTCATGTATCTCGGCAACCTTCAAGCGGAAGCCTGGCGAGGGTGTCGGCCACGACCTGACTAACCACACAAGACTCTAGTCCAGGTTTATCGCCTATTCGAGTTCCATCCGTAAGGAGATCCGGCCGGGGTGTCGCTCATGACCCCAAACGATGTGAGCAGGGTTCCCAAGCCCACCATCCGGGTGCCACTTGGTACACCGTGCCACCTATGCCTAGTCTGTCCCAAGCCCACCCTGCCGGGTGCCACTTGGTAGAAAAATAGCACTACCTACAAACACCAGAAACTAGTTGCGACTCCTGGACAGAGATCAAGTCGGTTAATAAGTCGAGAGGGGTACTTAAGCATTCCAAAATGTGGTAGTAGCTAGTCATTGGACAACATACACAGAACTCAGTGCTTAAGGACGGTTCCAGTGAGACAACCCACCATGTACTCCTACATGGCCTCTCACCGCTACCTTTACCAAATCGTGTTCACTCACTTCACTCTCAGCATCAGAACATAGGACTGCACTCCAATTCATTCCCAAGGAATCAGACCTGACACAACTCTAAGCAATAGAAGGCATAGCATGGTAGGAACACAACAATGGCTTCAATCAACTCCTACACATGCTATTGGGTTTCAACTATTTACTGTGGCAATGACAGGTCATGCAAAGGAATGGGTTCAACTACCGCAGCACAAAGTAGCAGATGATTCGTTGTTGTCCTAATGCAATAACTGAGAGTAGGAGCGAGAGAGTAGGATTGTATCGGAATGAACAAGGGGGTTTGCTTGCCTGGTAGATGAACAAGGGAGGCACTGCTTCACAAACAGGTACTCTGGAACGGTCTCCGGAGCAGGACCTATCGAGAAGGAACTGTGCCAACAATCAAAACACAATCATATGCAACACAATGATGCATGAACATGGCATGAAGATGTGATGCTGATTGAGCTAATGCAACTAGCTGTTATTTGGATGGAGTCCATTTGAACCAAAGATTCAAATGCAACTCCAAGTTAATCTCTTATATATTCCATTTACATGTTTTCACTTATACAGCATGTATAAGTTGGTTTGTCATGCATGAAACTAGTACAGATGGAAAGATTGCATTTTCTGATAATTTTTCATATATAAATTATTTCAATCTGAGCTACGGTTGAATTTCTATGAATTTTTGAAGTTTAAATCATTTTCTGGAATTTCTTGATTTAATTTAAATCCAGAAAATGAATAACTGCGTCACCATGACGACAGCATGATGTCAGCAGGTCAACCGGGGCGAACCAGGGTCAAACCTGACGTGTGGGGTCCATACGTCAGTCACACGGGTTAAACAGGGGGGTTAGTTTAGCTTAACTAAAGGATTAGGGCACTAAGCTAATCACCTGGCCGATAGGGCCCACACGTCAGGCCGGCGAGGTCGTCGGCGGCGACCTCAGGACGCGGCGGCATCCGTGTTACAGGCCACGGGGGCGGCGGCTAAGGGCACCGAGGCGGCGATGGCTTCGGCCATGGTGGGGAACGGGAGCTACGGCGCGGGAACGAGGGGGAGAAGAGAGGGGAAACGGGGAGATGCTCACGGTGGTCTCGATGGCGTCGTGCGCGAGCTCGGGGAAGGGCTGGAGTGGCCGGAGGCGAAGACGAGTTGGTGGCGGCGATGCAGAGCGTCCGGCGTCGCGTGACTCGGTGGAGAGGACGAGGGAGTCGCAGAGATGCTCGTGGACTCGTCGGAGAGGCGAGGCCGTGGCGTTGGGCGCGGCAACAGCGAGCGGCGGTGACGGTGGTGCTCGGGCATGAGAGAGAAAGCGAGGGAGAGGAGAGGAGAGGACCGGGGGAAGAGTGAGAGGGGTACGGGGCGTGCGTGGCGTTGCGCGGGATCATCCAGAGCGACGAGGGGGTGGACAGGCAGGCAGGGAGGGAGGAGGTGGCGCGGCGCGGCGGTGCACGCATCGGGCACGCGCCCGTCCTCCTGTCGGGGAGGAAGACGACAGAGGAGGGGGGGGGGCAGGTGGGCCGGGCTGGCCAACTGGGCCGGCCAGGCCACACAGTGCTGGGCCAGCACAGGAGCTAAGCGCCAGGTAAGTATTCTCCCGTTTTGTTTCTTTTTCTATTTTTCTGACATTTGTTTGGTTTAATAAAAAAATACTAAACCATTTTATTTTCTTATGCCAATTTTTATAGAAGCTAGTTATATTATTCCAGATCTCCTTTATAATTGGCATAATTTTTGGACAATATTATATATATATAACAATATATATATCCAAAGCAAATAATTACCGCATTAATTCCAAATGCCCAAAATAAATACTTATGAGGTCCTAAAAATATTGGTTTGATTTTTATCTCTGTCCAATATTTTCAGAGAGCAACATGAGCATTTTCTTGGACCTTTTTGGAGCAATTTTTATCTGGGTCATTTCCAAAAATGATTCTGAGGGTTCCACAAATCCCCATTTCAAAATTAAATGAAATTTAAACATGATGCACAAAGGACTAGCTAGTCTAGGTCATACCAGAGCTAGGGATGTGACAACCGATTGCGCAAGTTCAGGATTCTACTCCACCTTCCCCATTGTCGGTGTCAAGACCGGCAGATCTCGGGTAGGAGGTCCCGATCTGTGCGTCTAAGGTCGATGGTAACAGGAGACAGGGGACACGATGTTTACCCAGGTTTCGACCCTCTCTATGGAGGTAATACCCTACTTCCTGCTTGATTGATCTTGATGAATATGAGAATTACAAGAGTTGATCTACCACGAGATCATAATAGCTAAACCCTAGAATTCTAGCCTATGAGGATTATGATTGTGTGTATCCCTCTACGGACTAAGCCCTCCGGTTTATATAGGCACCGGAGGGGACTAGGGTTGTACAAAGTCGGGTACAGAGAAAGGAATCTTCATATCCGGTCGCCAAGCTTGCCTTCCACGCCAAGGAGTGTCCCATCCGGACACGGGAGAGAGTCTTCGGTCTCGTATCTTCATAGTCCATCAGTCCACCCCACATCAATAGTCCGGATATTCGAGGACCCCTTAATCCGGGACTCCCTCAGTAGCCCTTGAACTAGGCTTCAATGACGAGGTGTGCAGCGCGCTGATTGTCTCGGCATTGCAAGGCGGGTTCCTCCTCCATATACTTCAAATCTTTCTTTGAACACAGAAAACATGTCCGGCTCTGCAAAACAAATACCACACACAACCGTAAAGAGTACAATACTTCACGAGTCCAATCCGCCGACAACTTTTTGGTAGCATGACATCACGTCGTCGCTCGATTATTATTCGAACCATTTTTAGCCCGCCGCACCATTTTCCGAGAGGCGGTTTCATTGGCACGTCTTGTCAAAGCAGAGATCATGTCCCCTTATTACGGGATTCTCATCAATATAGGTGTGGGTAACCCAACCGTTCTGTTGGCAAGGTTCCTTGGGAATTGGCAATTTTTAAGGCCTAAGAGGGGGCGCTTGATATTCATTGCCTCTATAAAGGGGCTAAGACTCATCCTTTCTCTTCTACGCTAATCCTTTCCTCAACCTCTCCCACCTCGAGCTCCAGCACCCAAGGTTCAACTGCTTCGCACCTCCCAGACATGTCCGGACCCAGCCTTCAAGGCTAGTGGGTGGCTTCCTCTGTCATAGAGGAGGAGATCGCAAAGCTTGGGGAGGCAAGATACTTGACCGCAGAAATCCTCCACAGCCTTCCTGCTCAAGGGCACGTTATTCCTACTCCCAGAAACATTGAGAGAGTTGTATTCATCTCTCACTTCCTCCGTGGGTTAGGGTTTGCTCTTCATCCCTTCGTTCGAGGGCTCATGTTCTATTACGAGCTAGATTTTCATGATCTAGCTTCGGACTCCTTCCTTCACATCTTGTCATTTATTACCGTGTGCAAGGCCTTCCTCCGTATTTCCCCACACTTCGGCTTATGGCTCAAGACGTTTAATGTGAAGCCGAAGATAGTCGACGGGAGTCACACGGAGTGTGCAGGTGCTATAATAAGAAAACTTACCAATATTTCTTGGACAAAGGGTTCCTTCAAAGAAACTTCCGACCTATGGCAACGAGAGTGGTTTTATATCATGGAACCCCGCGGTAAAAAGTGGGTGGCTACACCCATATTCTGATCCAGCCCTCCGTTACAGCTTTCATCATGGATTAATAAGGGGCTGGACTGGGGATAGCTTGACGAAGTGCAGACATTGCAAAGCCGCATTAGGGGCCTTATTGAGAAGGACATCGGTCTTGTCAAGATAATCCAAGTAATGCTAGTCCGTCGGGTCCTACCGTGCCAGCGATGGCCTCTCCGAATGTGGGAGTTCCATCCGAAAGGACCGCGAACCCTTCAGCGCTTCTTCAGCATGATGCTCGAAGGGATGTATAAATTATTCTTCAGATCACAAAAACAGTGTCCGGACACTACAGAGGACGCCGACCTCGACTGCAACCATCCGGATACCTCGGTAAGCACTCAACTCCCAAACACAATTTAGTCAAATTTCTCATAATAGAATACTAAGAAAACCATACTCGGCCAGGGCTGGATAAAAGAAGGCGGAGAGGATCAGGTGTTCGGCCCCTCTTCCTGAAGACTCAGCAGATCCGGTGTTAACAAGGATGCTGGCTCCGGCACCCTATCAAGTGCTGTCGAAGGAAGATAAGGAGAGGAGTAAGAAGGTCCGGAGCGGCCCCCACTCTAGAGGTATGCCAGGCACCGCGTCCGAGGAGATTGGAACTCCCTTTTCCAAAGATGAAAGGGAAGGAGAAACTGATGTCCCCTCTCCCCATGGGAAGAAGAGGATCGCCTCCGAAGACTTGAAGATAAAGGCTTCCAATCGAGGGAAGAAATCCCTGTTAGGGGGTTCTGGTTCGGGAGGTGATGTTGCCATGCAGTTCCTCCATAGGGACCTGCCCTTAGCTGAATCATAAGTGAACAAGGGTGTTTTAAACATACACCGTTCTTTCCTAGTTGCAAGGGTAATATTTAAAATATATGTTTTGCAATTCGCCATGCAGCCTCCCTCAACAATTCTCTTCCGAAGATGATGGAGAGCAAAACGCTTCCACAGACTTCCCTGCCCCATAGGGTGGACGACACCGAGGTGTCGTCCCACAGGATCTCTCCCGATCCACAAGTGGTGCGAGCGATAATGAAGACTGGGCCAGAAGGTGATACTTCAGCCGCCCAGTGTCCGAGGTGTTCGGCTCCTATAGAGACCAACAATAAAAACCCCGGACTATCTGATATACAGCCGGAGATGACTCTAAGGTTGAGTTAACATATACCATTGAAGGGAGTCCGTATCCCTACAGCTGCTTCCAGGGATCTGAAGGCACCGGATACATTGATGGGCATACTATGACATGCACCCATCTCAGAGGAACATCGTACCTTGATGGGTACGGTAGTTGAGATAGTTTTATCCGCCAAAAGCAGACTGAATGAAGCTTTTACGAGACTGCTAAGAGGCTTTGAGGTACATAATGTAATATTTTCAATTGTGTTGTAAATGCATGATGCGCCTGTGCATAGATAGTATCCCCTGAGACTCTGGTTAACGTCCAAACGGAGGCGATCATAGGATCAAAAAAATGTAGATATGCTCAGGAAATTATTTTACTAATTGACACATAGGTTGTATCATCCCTGGCGACTGCCCGAGCTACAGAGGTTTCCGCGCTAAAGCAGAAACTTGATGCGGCGGATGATGACATCACGCTCATGAACAGGCGGCTCGACGAGGCGCAAGGTATGTCTTCGGGGCAGTCAGTATATGAAAATAGTATAAATATGAGCATGATGCTGAAAATTGCAATATGCTTAACTGCAGATGGTGCCGCCGCTATTGAGACCCTTCGGGCTGAGCTTGCCCGGGCCAAGGAGCAAGCCAGGATGAGTAATGTGGCTGTCGAAAAGGTAACTGCTGAATTAAAAGCCAAACAGGCTGCTCGGCGCCAGACTGAGGAGAGAATATCTACTATGGAGCTTGAGCTAAAAGATACCACTAGCCGATGTGAATTTCTCGAGAAAGATAACCAAGAAAAAGTGGCCGATCTTGATAAGGCCTTAGAAGAGGTGAAGGAACCACGGTTCGAGTCTAGAGTGGCTTGGGAGGAGATCCGGCAAGCTGGGGAGATCGTGGCTGGTAAGCCCTTCTTATTGCGAACTAAATTCGGCGATCCGAAGTATGCCCGCTTGATCGAATGTGGAGTTCTCCAGACGCATTTTTGGACTTGTCAAAGAGTGCTTCTAACACAACACTGTTTTTCCAAGCCCAAGAAGGAAACACGGTGGAAAAGCTTTTCTAGACGTAATTCACCATGCCAAAGCGTCCGCTGTTGCTAAACAAACTGATGGCCCAATGGGCAGAGCTCCATAGGATATCGGGACATGCCATCAAGGCCGTATTGGTCCGGCTGTGGCCTAGAGAGCAAATTCTGAATAGTTATTTTTGCTTGGTGCACCGACTTGTTCAAGCCGCGTCACATATCGACGCTGTCAAGCGATCGACATGCATAGAAGGTGCACGGATGGCCTTTGCCCGCATCAAGATGTACTGGGCGAAGATGAAGGCCACCGATATTGCAACAAGGAGTCCACCCAAGGGCAAGGACAGCCAGCGCATTACTTTGAAGATGTCTTAGAGGGTGCCCGCTTGATAAAGGGTCAGTGCTTGAAAGATATTATGTTCGAGTAAAATGTATCAAAATTGTAAAAACAATGCTTATGATATATGAAGGCTTTATTTATACTTTTGCCTAGAAAGTTTTTTAGTGCCTCCTGTGCGGCCGTTTTGTTTATATAATCTGAAAGTTTACTAGTCATCAGCCTCAGCCCCCTCGCAACATCTTGGTCCATTAAGGAGGTGTCAATGTGGCGAACCAGGCAATCAGACTATAGGGCTTTAACACTTTCACTTAGCCATAGGAGTTTGACAATGGGGCTACAATATAGCCCCGAGTATGTACGTAGTTATCCGAATACGACGCGTTTTCATACGTGACCAAAAGAATGGTCCTTTGTGTAATACGGAAGGAATTGCGAAGATTCTGGTGAGTCCTCGAGTGGTTGACCAGCTCTCGCCACATCATGAGGGTCAGTTTTCGGCTTTCTCTACTCAGGTGCTCATCCGGACGAACCAGGACACAATCGTAGTATTTCTCCCTTTAATACCCTAGTCGATAGAGCGGAACGTAAGGTAGTAAGCACAGGAGCTGGGCAACCCAACTATTGACCAAATACATTATTCGGAGTTGATGCATATAAGGCCAAACTAGTGGTGCCAAACACTCCCTATAGGTGTTTGGACTTTTCAACATATACCGGGCTGAATACAGCCCCTGGTAATAGACCCTAGTGTCAAGGCACGAGCGGCAATCTTACATGGGGAGAACGCGGATGGTGAGAGAATAAAACTCTAAGTACAATATGAACCAAGTTGCTTCTATAATATCCCCTTCCAGCACGGCGAACCGTATATTTACAGATAGTGCCGATAACTTCCTTGGACATTTTAAGTGCCAGAATAGTATGAAACAAAAAGAGATAAAGGGTTTACACAGGGTCTTAATATGAAAAGAAACCTTAGCATGGGGCCCTGCTGCACATTTGTGTTGTTTTCTCCTTTGTGTTGTGTCCTTGAGGGGGGGGGGGGGAATGTGACGGCCATCTGTAGAAAAAGGAAAAAACATGTAAAAAGGAATCCAGTGTGGCCGTAAACAGAACTAGTTCGTTTAATGAACCTTGAAAGATAATTTCTAAGTCCGAATAGGGTCAAGCCGAACTATGGACTGTTGTCACACAGAGTGCCCCACGCACCGCCCAAGGATTTTTAAGGATGTACTCATGTATACGAGGCACGTATGCTATCGCCTTATGGGGCAGTTGATGGGGTCATAACTGCTAATCGAGCTCGGATTTATCTGAGCTGCCACGCTGAAGCGGGCGCCGGACACGTTTAGCTAGGGCCACGGTCTTAACGACCCATGAGCTATTTGGCTTAAATAGGCCATTGTGGAGTTCGGCGGCTAGGGCCGTAGTGTACTCCTCCATGCGAAGAGAGCGCTCTTATTTCCATTGACTGTGATTATGCCATGCTGTCCAGACATTTTGAGCTTTAAATAAGCGTAATGCAGGACTGCATTAAAGCGGGCGAAGGCTGTTTTTCCGATAGTGCATGATAGCCACTTCAGAATGGAGCTATGTCGAAGATGAGCTCTTCGCTTCGAAAGTTATCGGGAGAGCCGAATACGACCTCCAATGTTAAAGAGCCCGTGCAGTGGGCTTCTACACCCAGTATGACTCCCTTAAAGGTCGTGCTACTTGGCTTGATTCTTGCTGGGTCTATCCCCATTTTGCAGACAGTGTCCTGATATATCAAATTGAGACTGCTGCCGCCATCCATAAGGTCTCGAGTCAGGTGGTATCCGTCAATTATTGGATCAAGCACTAGGGCAGCCGAACCCCCATGACGGATGCTAGTCGGATGATCCCTGTGATCAAAGGTGATTGGACAGGCCGACCATGGGTTAAATTTGGGGGCAACAGGCTCAACAACATAGACATCTCAGAGTTCGCGTTTGCGCTCCCTCTTGGGATATGAGTGACATAGATCATGTTCACTATTTTTATCTCCGGTGGAAATTTCTTCTGCCCCCCCCTCGTGTTCAGCTGGTGAGGTTCATCCATGTCTTTGCTCTGAGGTCCCTTCCCCTTGTGTTCGGCGATAAACTTGCCGGCCTATTTGAAGACCCGAAAACTGCAGTTGGTATGGTTTGCAGGTTTGGCAGGGGTACCATGAATCTGACAGGGCCTATCAAAAATTTTGTCCAGGCTGGATGGACCATCCTTATTGCTTTTAAATAGCTTCTTCCGTTGACCGAGTCTAGGGCCACCGAATCCGGTGTTTACTGCTGTATCGTCTGGGCTTAGTTCATTGTTTCAATGTTTGTTATTGTTGCGTCGTGTCTTTCCATTGTCATCTCTGACTTCAGATGTGCTAGGATTGCTGGTGCTGCTACGGGCTAACCAGCTGTCCTCGCCCACGCAAAAACGGGTCATGAGTGTAGTTAGGGATGCCATTGTCCTTCGCTTTTCCTGGCCGAGGTGTGTAGCTAGCCATCCGTACCGGACACTGTGTTTGAAGACCTCTAAGGCTTCAGCGTCCGGGCAATCGACGATTTGGTTCTTCTTAGTGAGAAACTGATTCCACAACTTTCGGGCTGATTCCCGGGGCTGTTGGGTTATGTGACTTAGATCGTCAGCATCCGAGGGCCGGACATAGGTCCCTTGAAAGTTGGCCCTGAAAGCATCCTCAAGTTCTTCCCAACATCCAATGGAGTTTTCCGGGAGGCTTTTCAGCCAGTGCCGAGCTGGCCCTTTCAGCCATCCGGGTAAATATTTGATGGCGTGGAGATCATCTCCGCGAGCCATGTGGATGTGAAGAATAAAGTCTTCTATCCAAACAGCGGGATCCGTTGTTTCATCATATGCCTCGATATTTATGGGTTTAAACCCTTCTAGAAATGTGTGATCCAGCACCTCATCGTTTAAGCATAGGGGGTGCGCAGCACCCTTGTATTTGACTGTGTCGTGGCGTGGGTCCAATGGATGTAATGTTCGGTATTGGTTCCGAACTGGTATATGGCCGGCATATTTGGCTTGATAACCACAATCCCCCTTGGGGGCATGGTCCCTACATCCGTAGATGGATCTGGCTTTCCAGCTTTTTCGTTCAGGTCTTCACATAAATCGTGTTTCTGGCCCTGAGCCACAGTCTCTCATCCTTTACGAGGAGGGGGTGCAGGCTTGGGTACGTCATTGCTAGCCGCTCTGTCCCGTCAACAAGGTGGTCGGTCCGGCTTGTTGGCGGTATTGTTCTTTGGTGGTATGGCGCAATAGCCTCATCATTGAATTCGGGAAGCAATTTATGTTTAGGATAGCCCTTTGTGTGGCGACTACAGCCATATTCTTCCTCCGCGTCTAGCACTTCATTCCATTTCTCATTGAGCGTATCATGTGCGACTTTAAGCCGCTGCTTCTTCTTCTTCAGGATCCTTGCGGTGGCGATGAGCCTTCGATGGAGGTGCTCTTATTCTAATGGTTCTTCTGGGATGAAGGATTCATCGTCGCCCGAGCTGATCTCCTCTTCGGAGACAGGTTGATAATTGCTATCTTTGGTGTCGATGTGTTCGGGCCACAACCTCGGGCTGTGCATGTCGTCCTATTGCTTGTCCTGCTCCATCGCTGGGTCTACGGGGTCTTCGGCATGGTTTGGATTATCACCTTCGTTAGTGACAATGTTGTTATTTTTTTCCTTGTCTGATCAAGATCGGTGCTTCTGACACCGACGTTTTGGAGGTTCATCGACGGACTTATTCTTATTTCCATCGGCCTTCTTCTCTTGAAGTGTGTCCACCATATATATATCATATGAAGACGTAGCCTTCCATCGCCCAGTTACTGGTGGGTTTTGGTTTAGATTTTCTCCGGCTTTGAGGTCCATCCCTTCGAAGTCTTCGGAGGCGTAGTCAAATAGATCGGTTAAATCTTCGACAGTATCTATGAAGTGGGTGGTGGGCGGGAGGCGAAATTTTTCGTTATCCACCTCCAAATCAAGCCGGATATAGTTCGGCTGAGAGTCTCCTGGTAAGGAGATGGTTTTTAATGATTTTAGCATATCGCCTAAAGGTGAGTGCCGGAAGATATCCACGGAGCTGAACTCAACGATTGGCGCCTGATCAACAGGGACGGGCGCACGGTGTTCGGAACCTATGGCCGGAAACGAGTCCAAGGTTCGGGTGACACAGGCCTTGTTAGACGTCCAATATGTGTTCGGCTCCAACGCCGCTAAGTATGGGGCCTCCGTGGCAGGGTTGAGCTTCCCGTCCTCGGATGGTGCAATCTGCTCCGGATCTAGGGCCAGAGCAGTTACAGGCGCCATCTCCTGAGCGCGGTCCGATGACAGATTTGAGTCATGTTCATCGTGGCGGGAGCGGCTGTCATGGGCCTGAATCCGTCGAAGATCAAGCCTCCGTCGATGTCGGCAACGTAATTCAGGCTTTCCAACCTGACCTGATGGCCAGGGGAATAGCTGTCGATCTGCTCTAGATGGCCAAGCGAGTTGGCCCACACTGTTAAGCCGCCGAATATGAAGATCTGTCCGGGGAGGAAAACCTCACCCTGGACAGCATTGTTGTATATGATTGATGGAGCCATCAAAACCTTATGGTGACGACGCAGGGGAACTCTCAATACAAGCACGAATGTCGGTGTCAAAACCGGTGGATCTCGGGTAGGGGGTCCTGAACTGTGCGTCTAAGGTTGATGGTAACATGAGACGGGGGACATGATGTTTACCCAGGTTTGGGCCCTCTCTATGGAGGTAATATCCTACTTCCTGGTTGATTGATCTTGATGAATATGAGTATTACCAGAGTTGATCTACCACGAGATCGTAATAGCTAAACCCTAGAATTCTAGCCTATGAGGATTATGATTGTGTGTATCCCTCTACGGACTAAGCCCTCCAGTTTATATAGGCACCGGAGGGGACTAGGGTTGTAAAAAGTCGGTTACAGAGAAAGGAATCTTCATATCCGGTCGCCAAGCTTGCCTTCCACGCCAAGGAGAGTCCCATCCGGACACGGGAGAGAGTCTCCGGTCTCGTATCTTCAAAGTCCATCGGTCTGGCCCACATCAATAGGCCGGCTATCCGAGGACCCCTTAATTCGGGACTCCCTCACTCGTCACCTGTTCCATCTTCTCTCATGTTTGCTACGCATCCTGTCCTAGAGGACCAAGTAGGAGCTACCAAGGAGGCCATGATTCAGGCAGGTCTGATGATGGACCGACTAAAAGTGGTGTTTGAAACCAGCAATGCCGCATATGATGCCAGCTCCGCTTTTCAAGCGAATGTCTGAGTAAGTGGGATTATAAGTTGATTTCCGATTGATTTTTCTATCTTGGCCTTTGTCTTGTTAGGATACACTCGCTGCAAACTGCCGCTTTATTATTCGTAAGATGTCATACATCCAGTAAAAGTTTGCATCTTGCATCTGTACACGCACTTGGTGTTTCTCTTTCACTTGAGTCGACCATAGGTCGTGTCGAGTGAGATATTGTTCAAGTGGGGGCATGCTAAGTGCAGCCACTGGGTGTAGTCCTCGAGACCGCCATCAAATGTTTGATTCGGCGGGGTTCTTTGCGAACTGTCTTTTTATAGAACTTACACTCGGTCCATACAGGTTGTGCTGAGTGGGAACTGAACCAGCAGGGGCACTCTAAGTGCGCCCACAGGGTGTAGTCCCCGAGACCACGGTTGACTGCGGGCAGTCGGCGGTGGTCTGAGAACCACTCCTTTTTTTACTCCTTCCACTCGAGCTGGGCTGACCATGCTAAGTGGGAAATGTAACCAGTGGGGGCATGCTAAGTGTACCCATTGGGTGTAGTCCCCGAGACTGATGTTGGATGTTTGATTCCACAGAAGTCTTAAAAACTCTGTTGCTTATATACTTTTTTCTTGCACTTTTCCATTCAGAAGCAACTGTCAACTGACTTATCTTTTTGTTATTTACAGAAATCTTGTGAGCTTGGGACCCAATATGCTGCTTTGGAACAGGAGAAAGTCCAACTCAAGCTTAATCTGGAACTGGACAAGGAAAACTTGAAGAAGGCTCAAGATGAAGTAGCAATCATGGGAGGTAACGTCTCATGGACTGTATTCCTTGTCATTTTCCCTTTCTATGCTTTGAACCGAGTGATTCCACTTGAATAGATGTGCATAATGAAAGGAGTGTTATTTCTATAGAAACAATGAAGCAGGCCCTGGAGTAGAAGGATCTTGATCTTGCTGCGGCACAGAAAACAGCTCATGAGAAGACTGAACTTGCCGACCGGAAGCTAGCTTCGGTCGGAAAGTTAGAAGATGAGAATGTCGAGCTAAAAACTGATGTTGACGAGGCGAAAAAAGAGGTTATGCAACTGAAGGAGGAGAAAGCGGCTTTGACTCGAAAGAGGGACGAGCTGGAAGCTTATCTGGGTGGTCTTGCCAAGAAGATGTTCCTTATGCTTGAAGGTACTCTCTCTTCCGACTGACTATGAAAAACTTTCACGCCATGTTGCTACCAATTCACTATCTTTCCATGCGTGCAGAATTCTGTAAGAACTCTGAGGAGGAAACCGCGCGGATCTAGACTAGACTGGACCCCATCAACTCCCCCATCAAGGATGAAGTTGCCATGAACGTGCTGCAACTAGAAGCTAGACTTGCCAGCGTCTTGGACTATGTTGCCCGACTGAAAGTGGCAATGTCCCGGGTCGACAAGGAACTTTGGCCAGAGGATGTGCTTATGAATGACCTCGAGTCAATCATGACTCGACTAAACAACATCCCTGACTGAGTGCAGACATGGAAGAAGTCAGCTGCGCGCTATGGTGCTGATGTGGCTCTTTCACTCGTCCGTGTTCATTGTAGGGACGTCAAGGAAGAGAAGCTGAAGGCCCTCCAGGTGGCTAACACCAAGAAGCATCAGTTCCAATTTTTCATGGAGACCTTCATTGACGCGGCCACTCGTATTGCGGATGGTATTGACCTGGATGCATTTGTCGAGCCAGCAAGTCCTCCTGACGAGTGAAAAACCTAATATCCCGACATTATTTGCCTCAGAATGCCGAGTGATTTTGTAATCGTTGAAACTCCTTCGAGCCTGATGCTTGAATACTTTTTCTTGTGGCGTCGAACCCTGTTGGATTTATCCGAACTTGGTTTCTTTATTTCCATTGTTCTTTGGATTTTCTTGGTTTGATTGAATCTAGGATCACAACTGTCTCTCCGAGAGAGAGGGTTGCTCTTTACTTCGAGTCAACGTTGTACTTGTGGCGCATCTCAGAGTACATCTAGACGTTGTACTTGTGGCGCAGCTCAGAATGCATGCGGATGTTGTACTTGTGGCGCAACTCAGAGTGCATCTAGATGTTGTACTTGTGGCACAACTCAAAGTGCACCTTATAGCATTCTTTTAGGCTTAGGCGTGTACACGGTCGCAGCTAAGCCCCCGAGTAAGAGGATTGCTCTTCACTCGGAGTGTTTTTAACTTAGGCGGGTACGGGGTCGCAGCTAAGTCCTCGAGTGAGAGGATTGCTCTTCACTCGGAGTGTTTTTAACTTACGCCACTGCGGGGTCGCAACTAAGTCTCTGAGTGAGAGGATTGCTCTTCATTCAGAGTGTTTTTAACTTAGGCGAGTACAGGATCACAACTAATTTCCCGAGTGAGAGGATTGCTCTTCTCTCGTAGTGTTTTTAACTTAGGCGAGTACGGTGCCGCAACTAAGTCCCCAGTGAGAGGATTGCTCTTCACTTGGAGTGTTTTTAACTTA
>NC_041385.1:740366518-740369392 GCF_002162155.2 Triticum dicoccoides | reverse complement strand
TACGGGGTCGCAGCTAAGCTTGCGAGTGAGATAATTGCTCTTCACTCGGAGTGTTTTTAACTTAGGCGAGTACGGGGTCGCAGCTAAGCCCCCGAGTGATAGGATTGCTCTTCACTCGGAGTGCTTTTAACTTAGGTGAGTGCGGGGTCACAGCTAAGCTCCCAAGTGAGAGGATTCCTCTTCACTCGGAGTGTATTTTGAACTTAGGCGAGTCAGGTTCGCGGCTAAGCCCCTGAGTGAGAGGATTGCTCTTCACTCGGAGTGTATTTTGAACTGAGGCGAATCGGGTTCACGGATAAGCCACCCACGGGGGATTTGAACACAAGTATATGCGAAAACAATCAATTTGCTATTGCGGCAATCATGTCTTTGATAAAAGATCTGAAAAGTACTTCTTATTACATCTCAACAATCTGAGTGTTTTAGGTATAAATGCGGCGGAGCAGATCCGTGTTCCAGGAGCGCGGCTCATCCTTCTTCTTGGCAACGTTGTAGAGGTGATAAGATCCATTGTGAAGCACCTTAGTGATGATGAAGGGGCCTTCCCAGGCAGGGGCGAGCTTGTGCGGGCATTGCTGATCCAGTCGGAGCACAAGGTCTCCTTCCTGAAATGCACGACCCCTAACGTTTCGCCCGTGGTATCAACGAAGATCTTGCCGATAGATGGTCGACCAGATCAAAGCCATCTCCCTCTAATCTTCGAGAAGATCAACAACTTCTTGACGAGCTTGTTCGGCTTCAGCTTTTGAGAAGAGTTCCACTTGGGGCGCATTGTGGAGCAAGTCAATCGGAAGCACTGCTTCGTCTCCATATACCATGACGGAAGGAGTTCGACCAGTCGAACGGTTGGGAGATGTCCTCATACCCCACAAAATGGAAGCAACTCAGTCACCAAGCACCCGCTGCATGCTTGAGGTCGTGCATCAATTGGGGGTTTAGCCCTTGTAGGATCAAACCATTTTCTCTTTCGGCTTGCCCATTTGACTGCAGGTGCGCAACGGATGCGTTGTCGACCCGAGTGCCTTGGGAAGTACAAGAAGCTTTGAATTCATCAGAATCAAAGTTTGAACCATTATCTGGGATGATGCTGGGCGGAACTCCATATCTGAATATTAACTCTCTGATGAAAGTGTTGGGTGTGCTTGAGTCGAGGTTCTTGGTGAGTTTGACTTCAATCCACTTAGTGAACTTGTCGACTTCCACGAGGAGAGGGGTGAAGCCGCTTCTACCAGTCCTCAAGGGCCCAACCATGTCGAGTCCCCAAACAGCAAATGGATAGACAAATGGAATAGTCTTCAAGTCCGACGCATGCTTTTGGGACATGTTCGAGTAAAACTGGCAACCTTTGCACTTCTCAACTATCCCTTTAGCCATTTCGTTTTCCCGCGGCTAGTAAAATCCTGCTCGGTATGCTTTGGCCACGATGGTCCATGAGGACATATGGTGACCACAGGTCCTTGAGTGGATCTCATTTAGGATCAGTCGTCCCTCTTCTGGAGTGATGCACCACTGAGCGACGCGAGTTACACTTTCTCTGAAAAGCTGATCGCTTATAACTATGAAGGCTTTGGATCTGCGCACGATCTGACGAGCCTCACCCTCATCTTCTGGGAGCTCTCTCCTGAGAAGATATGCAATATATGGCACTGTCCAGTCGGGGATGATTACAAAAACCTCCATAATTAGGTCGACCACTGCTGGGACTTCAACTTCGGTCGGGTTGGTGGAACTTATCGGTTGTGGGGGCTCCTTTGTAAAGGAATCTTCTTGAACTGACGGGGTGTGGAGATGCTCCAAGAACACATTGCTGGGAATAGGCTTCTGAGTGAACCTATTTCCGCCATATCATCAGCAGCCTGACTCTTGAGGCGGGGTATGTGGTGGAGATCTAACCCTTTGAACTTCTTTTCTAACTTTCTCACTTCATTGCGGTATCCTGTCATGGTAGGGCTCCTGATATCTCACTCCTTCATCACTTCATTTACTACCAAATCTGAGTCACCGTAAACCATCAGGCGACGGACGCTGAGTGAGATGGCCATACGCAACATATATAAAAGTGCTTCATATTCAGCTTCATTACTGGATGAATCAAAGTGAATCTGGAGAACGTAACTGAGTTTATCGCCTCTTGGAGACACCAGGTGTAGCGACCAGACCTCAAACAGACTAATCTCTGTGCATCAGTGTCATCCATGGATCGGTAATGATGACACGCACAGTACTTTGAAGGATTTATAACAGAGTATCAATCACACACTTATTACATCGAATGTCTCAAAAGAGAACTTATTACAATAATATGGCTTAAGGCCATCTAAGAAAGATAACAATGGAAGGCTTGGAAGACAAAGTGAGTCCATTAACTCCAACGGTATAACTGAGTGAAAGATCATGACTTAAGGCACCTTACTCGTGGTCTGAAAAGTCTGCAACATCAACGTTGCAGCCCAAAAACGGGCCAGCACATGAAATATGCTGGCAATGTAACACATAGAGAGTAATGAACAGATAAATTGCTATCACTACACTACTAGGAAAAGGGCTATAGATGATATGGCCACTAATGGCGCACCAGACATGTGGTGCGCCATTACTATATACTAATGGCGCACCATGTGTCGGTGCGCCATTGGTAATATATTACAAATGTCACCTGGTGTGTGGTGCGCCATTAGTAGTTTTGAAAAAAAAAATTGTTACTAATGGCGCACCGTGGTATAGTGCGCCAT
This sequence comes from Triticum dicoccoides, assembly GCF_002162155.2. Classification (NCBI taxonomy): domain Eukaryota; kingdom Viridiplantae; phylum Streptophyta; class Magnoliopsida; order Poales; family Poaceae; genus Triticum; species Triticum dicoccoides. The sequence goes on along the minus strand of NC_041385.1, from coordinate 740,366,660 downwards.
TACTAGTTGACATGGTAATGGCGCACCACACCCGCCGTGCGCCATTAGTAGTTTTGATAAAAAAATTGTTAGTAATGCTGAGCCCCACCTCCCCTCGCCCCGTCGCCCCCTCCCCTCGCCGCCCCCTTGCCCCACCTCCCCT
>NC_041385.1:740361611-740366027 GCF_002162155.2 Triticum dicoccoides | reverse complement strand
TTAGGTTAGTGCTAGATTTAGGTTTAGATAATTAGAAGAAGAAGAATGTTGAAAAAAAAAGAAGTAAGAGAAGAGGACAAAGGAAAAAAAGGAAGAAGAATAAGAAGAAAGTTGAAAAACAGAACAAGAAAGGAAGAAGGAGAAGAGGAGGAGGAGGAAGGAGGAGAAGAAGAAGAAAGGAAGAAGGAGAAGAAGAAATGAAGGAGGAGAAGAAGAAGAAAGGAATAAGAAAGGAAGAAGAAGAAAGGAGGAAGGAGGAGAAGAAGAATAAAGGAAGAAGGAGGACGAGGAGGAAGAAGGAGAAGAGGAGGATGAGGAAGGAGAAGAGGAGGAGGAGGAGGAGGAAGGAGAAGAGGAGGAGGAGGAAGGAGAACAAGAAAGGATTTAGGTTAGTGCTTTTTTCAAGTGTTTATTTGCTGCTTCCTCATAAGCAACGAGACATCTCTGAGGACAGAACATCATTTTAGTAGGATGTAACAATCATTAGTCTTCAAGAAGAATGATATTAAATAACATAGTGGCCTGTGATGTATTTTCGTACCGAAAATGCATTTGGCACTAGTCCTCGGTTAATAACATCATGGGTGGGAAGCGGGAACTTCGGAAGTGCATTGGTGTAGTTGATTATCTTCTGCTCAAAATTTATGCTGCTATAATGTTGTATGATAATTTTGTAAGGGTACTAATTGGTCTCTTCTACTTCTTATCAGAGATGGGGGGAAGCAGCCACCGCCGCTCTGCCTCACCGGAGTACGAGTTGGGTGCTTTCGAGTTCTTCAGTATCATACTTGGGACTTCAGTATCAGCCACGAGGCAGGTATATAAAACGAGAGATCTCCCCTTCACCCATATCATTATGATAACTCTGTTGTTTGCTACATCACTCCTTGTCCCAAATTGCAGAGGCTGCCTGACACTTTTATGAACATGCTGGGTGAAGATCCGCCAGATAATGTGAAGCTCCGACAGGCCGGCAGCGGGGTTCGCAGGCTGTGGGACGTGGAGTTGGTGATCGAGGAGGGCCACATGTACCTGTGTCGTGGCTGGGAGAAGTTCTATAGTGCCTACGACCTGCGGACCGGGTACTTTCTTCTCTTCAGGTACGACGATGACGCCACAATGCTCATCGTGAAGATTTTCAACACGACTATGTGTTGCATGCGCTACATTCACGACGAAGATGCCAGTGCGTTCGGCATGTTCTTATTCCTCTACATTTGGATTTCTGTCACATCGATTGTTAACGGTCATTGTTGCATTTGGACAGGCAATGGGAGCAGTAGCAGCGACACTGGCTACAGCCAAAGCAGCAACGATTATGGCTGTAGCAAAAGCAACAGCAATTCTGGCTTTAGTGAAAGCAGCTGCGATTCTGGCAGCAGCGGTTCTGACAACAAGAAGGATGATCCGGACTGGAGTGGGGGAGAAGAGGAGCAGAGTGGGGATGAGGAGCTGCAGGATGACGATGGGCATTAGGCTGAGGATGACCTAGCGTTGGTGGTGGCTGACCAAGGGCAAGAGATGGTGGTGGCTGACCATGGGCAAGAGATGGTGGTGGCTAACCATGGGCAAGGGATGGTGGTGGCTGAGGATGACCTAGCGATGGTCGTGCCCGTCCTGCCTGAAGGTGGCCTCGCGATGGTGGTGGTGCCTGACAATGACCACGCACCGGTGGTGGCGCCGGTGATCCCACAGCTGGGCGACATGACCACGGCAATTGTGGTAGAAGACTACATCCCGCTGCCTCCACCGCCTCGGCGCTCTTGGCGCATCAGGCTGAGGAAGGAGAAGGAGAAGAACAATGAGAACTGAACTATGTCAGGTATGTCAGATCTCCAAAATGATATATATATATATATACTTAGTTACCTATGTTATCTCTAATATGCTTAGTTTCCTATAGGTTAGCTCCAAAATTACTTATGTTAGCACAAAATGATCAAGTTTACATAATAAGCTTATAGTCTTCTTCTTATTCTTCCTATTCTTCTTCTTTTCCAAAGTGACATAGGTTAGCTTCATTTTACCTAAGTTGTCTCTAATATGCTAACTTAGAGAGCTTATATGCTTAGTTTCCTATAGGTTAGCTCCGAAATAACTTATGTTAGCACAAAACGATCAAGTTTACATAATAAGCTTATAGTCTTCTTCTTATTCTTCTTATTCTTCTTCTTATTCTTCTTCTAGTATTCTTCTAGTGTTCTTCTTCTTCTAGTATTCTTCTAGTCTTCTTCTTCTTCTTCTCTTCGTCTAGTCTTCTTCTTCTTCTTCTCTTCTTCTTCTTCTTCTTCTAACTTCTTGTTTATCATTTTGCAGATTTGATTTAATTCACGAAAGCTTGCATGGATGGAGTGCTTCTTTTCCATTTGTGTTTGTTTTTTGTATCAATGTGAAACTTTTGTGAATTGATGGAAAACAGGTGTTGGATGAACAATGTGAAACTTTGTAATATGTAACGATGGAACTATGTGTTGGCTATGTATGTATATATGATGAAACTTGTGTGTTGGATATGATTGTTATATGGATGCTTGTTGTATATATATGTGTTGGATATCTCATATGTGAAATAGTGACTTGAGATTAAGAAAAAACGATTTTTTTTAGAAAAAGTGTTACTAATGGCGCACTTCCATGTGGTGCACCATTAGTATACCAGATACTAATGGCGCACCTTTAGGATACTAATGGCGCACCTGTGTTGCACCATTAGTATACCATATACTAATGGCGCACCTGTGGTGCGCCATTACTAAAATATTCTAATGGCGGGATGCTAGTGGCGCACCAGTAGTGCGCCATTAGTAGGCAAAACTGGTGCGCCACTAGCATGCCTTTTCCTAGTAGTGCTACGTGCAATATGGCTGATGTAAAGCTCTAGGGTTACAGTTTTGCATAAAGCCAATCTTTCCCTACAACAAAGGAATAAATTTATTTAGCTATCATGGTGGTTGTTAAACATTGAGAAGGTTACTCCAACTCAATCCCAATTAAGCATCATCATTAAACCCAATCAATTTATTTAAGTAACATGATGAGATCAACATGATAATCCATGAACCAGATACTCAAGATGTCCATAACTGGGGACACGACTAACCATGATTAGTTTGTACACTCTGCAGAGGTTTGTGCACTTTTCCCCACAAGACTCGATCTCCTCCGTTGGATTTCTCGTACTACATGGTGTTTGAGAAACGGATGACCGAGACACAGTCTTTCATAAGCATTAACTCCTTACTCTGGGTAGACAGTACCAACCTACATCCCCTACATCTGCTAGTCTACCACTAAAGAAGGTCACACAACTTACTCAACTATGCTAGAGCCCATAATAGCTTGTGGCTGCACACGAAAGTTTCTAGCATAAATAATCTTATGATCCCTTTGAGCTTGGGTGGCGGTCCATAGGAAAATCACACGGTACCCCGGGATTTCCAAAAAAACAGGCAACAATGGGTTTTCCAGGTGCCTCAGTCCACCCAGATGTGTATTAGAGTTGCCACCTTAAGTTAACCATCAATTATCAATACTCACATCTGTCATGGATACACTCACCCAATCCACGTCTACTAGCATAGCATAGCAATATAAGTAGTACGTAGAAGTAACTCCGAAAGGTTTGATAATAAACAAGTGAATAGGTACTACCTCATCTACTTCCCAAAACCCACATATTAATTAGATCCTAATCATGCACTGTTTGATGGATTGATCTAATGCAGTAAAACTGGGTACTAAATAGGTATGATCAAAGTGTTACTTGCCTTGCTGATGATCTGCAAAACCTAGAGACTCGTAGTAGCATGCTTCGCACTCCGGGTACTCTATCGCAAACAAACAAGCATACAATAAGCAATCAATCTAAGGCACGGGTAAAACTCAAATAAGAGATCTAACCAGAAAGTTCAAATTAAGAACTCCGATTTGCAAAAAGAATCAAATTAAACGAAGCAACGAACTCAAACTGCGAAAGAAACAAGATCCGATTACTAAGCTGGACTTAAGTCAAATTTTACAGTATGAAAATCTTGTTTAAGTTGTCTAAACAGAAAGAGGGCTTCGAAACGAAACTCTAGGCACTTGAATCGCTTGATTCCGACAAACGAGCGAAAAGATAAACTAAATCTAAGATTCGGGCTGAAATCGCGATAGAAAATAATCGCGGAAAAACCCTAGAAAAAGAAAAACTGACGAACAGGCTAACGAACAAACGTTCGCTGTCTGCGGCTAAATGGTGAAAACCGTTCATTAAAACGAACGAACGAACGAGCGTTCACTAAATAACTAAACCGGGAAAAAATAAAACGGATCTAACTAGAAAAACGAAAACTAGGTTTTACGAAATAAACCAAACGGTTTATACCACAAAACCGGCAGCTACCTCGAAAAACGGGTCGGCAGCGGCGGCAAAAA